>NC_043706.1:108011799-108092168 GCF_006229205.1 Suricata suricatta | reverse complement strand
GCTATTGTTGGAAGTGCTGCTATGAACATTGGGGTACATGTGCCCCTAGGTATCAGCACTCCTATATCCCTTGGGTAAATCCCAAGCAGTGCTATTGCTGGGTCATAGGGGAGTTCTATTGATAGTTGTTTGAGGAACCTCCATACTGTTTTCTAGAGGGGCTGTACCAGTTTACCTTCCCACCAACAGTGTAGGAGGGTGCCTGTTTCTCCACATCCTCGCCAGCATCTATAGTCTCTTGATTTATTCATTTTAGCCACTCTGACTGGATAACACCACACTTTTAAAAGCTTCTCAGGTGATTCTGATACCAGTGAGATGGGTCTCTCTCTTTGAGAAACACTACTTTAGACAGGGTAGCTCTAGCTCCAGCTGAATTCTGGAGGAGAAAAAAGCTGTGCCACTTGGCATTATCCAATCTTGAATTCCAATACTCTTGGCACCTCCTTTCTATGAGTTTAGTATTCTAAGAATAGAGATGGACAAACCTGGGTTTATGGCTTGACTCAACTTGCACCAGCTGTGTGATGCAGCTTAAACTACCATTCACCTGTCCATTTTTTCACCCAACAAATATGATTGGGGGTCCTGGGCACAAAAGCTTGAACAAATCCTTATACAGTTTGCCATAAGTGGAAGAGTCAAGCAAACATATAAACAATGAAACAAATAATAAGTAAATTTCAGAGATTAGTGGGCAAGACTTCAAAGAAAAATAAAACAGGATCATGAGATGGAGAATGACCCACAGGGCAGGGAGGGGTGGGCTACTTTATTGAATGGACAAATGAGGCCTCTAGGTGGGGTTGCGTAGAGACCAAGTGATGTGAAGAAGCAAGCCAAGCAAAGATGTGGGGGAAGGGCAACAGGATAGCAAGCCCCAAAATAGACTTGGACGGCCAAGAGACAGGAAGACAGGGAAAGGATTGGCAAAGGAGAGGGTGGAAAGAGAAAAGTCAGGTCAGAGAGAAGGATGAACCAGATTACCCAGGGCCTTGGAACCAGGGTAAAGGGCTTAGATTTTTTTTTCTAGTTATGATGGAGAGCTATTTGAACATTTTAAGCAAGACACAGTTTCCTCTTGTGAAGTGGTTAAGATAACTACTTCATAGTAGTGAATTTAGAGTGCTTGGTCTTTCTTAGTAAGGGTTTAATAAATGGCAGCTGTCACTATTCCTTTCCTGGGTGAGAAAAATGCTGCCCACTCCATCATTCTTTGCTCATCAGAGCCATATTCCCCACACAGGGCATTTTACCTGTCTTATATGTCAGGGTCAACTAAAGAGTCTGAGAAAGCTACTTCTTCAGGTATGTGTGGGATAGGAAGCTCCTGGTGAATGTGTGCATGGTAAAGATAGCTTCCCAGAGGACTCACCATGTCCCTGTTCTCAGAGTAGAAATGACACAAGAATCATTAGTTTTCAACAGGAAAAAAAAGTTTAAGGGCTAAAAGCAACTCCAAAGAAGAAAATGTGAGTTGAGTAAATATTTTGGGTAGGGTGACAGCTCATATGCTCCTCCTGGCTCTCAAGAGATCTAATTAACCTCACAAAAGAGTTAGGCAACAATAGCATGATATCCCTAATCTTCCACTCTCAACCAAATTAATAATGTCATGGTTTTATCTTCTATGAAAACACATGACTGCTTCTAATATTATGTTGTTATTTCAAATATGATTTGGTCCAGAAGAATCATTCATGGTTCAAGTAGTCTTCCTTGGCCAACAAATAGTTTTTGAGGACCTATCACCATCCAGGCATTACATTGTGGGGGACCAGCCCACGCACCACAGTCGAAAGGTCCCGAGTAGGGGGTTGGTGTAGGCGAAAATATCTCTAAGAAAGAAGACAGACAAGACGAACAAGACAAGACAGACGAGAGAGAGAGCGTGGATGGCGGTTGGTAAAAAAGGACACACCTTTATTGAGATAGCCAGTCTCAAAAATAAATAAGACTAAAAAAAATTTAATAAAAATAAAAATAAATAAATTATTAAAAAAAAGAGAGAGAAACCAGCCCCTGTCAGACCCCTAAAGTTGGAAAACTTGAGGTTAGACTGACTTAAGCACATTAAAAGTAGACTGGGGCATAGTAAACATTTTAAGAATTTATTTAAGCAAAAATAATTTTGAATCAAGTAGTACCAAACTGGAAATATTTACAAGCACTCCAACAACAAGAGCTGGGGGAGATAGCTTTATAGAGAAGAAGATAAAGGAAAGCAAGGACATGACCTGACTGGCTACAGGTGAAGTGTTCACCTTATTTGAAAAAGGCTAGGTGGCCATTTCTGAGTGGTTGTCCTTATGTTTCGATTTCTTAACCTTAAGGTGTTTATGGACTTGGGTTTTGGTTTGCTTACATAGGCTGCTAAAAAATGAGAACCACTTCACTCTCAAGACCTCTTTGTGTAATTAATTTAACAAGTAGCAGTATGGAGAGATGGAGAGCGCTGTGATGTAAAAAAGTCCTTGCTCACTCACTTAGAGTAGGACCTGATGCAGGTAACTTAATTTCTCCATGTTAGCTGTTTTCTATTCCATAAAAGAGGATTAACAAAATATACCTTTCTTTTTCTTTTATGTGTATTTGAGAGCGAGAGAGAGAGAGAGAGAGAGAGAGCGAGCAAGCAGGGGAGGAGCAGTGAGAGAGGGAGAGAGAGAATGTCAAGCAGGTCCTGCACTGTCAGCATGGGGCCTGACATGGGACTTGATTCAGGGCTGAAATCCATGAACAGTGAGATCCTGACCTGAGCCGAAACCAAGAGTTGGATGCTTAACTAACTGAGCCACCCAGGCGCAGGATAAAATAGTACCTTTCTTACCCTAGAATGGTAAGCAGGTTGTACTCAGTAAATGCCAGTTCCTCCTTTTCATTCTTTGCTGTCCTGTAGCACAGCACTGCCCTTTTAGGAGCCTGCTGGAGTGGGAGAGAGACAGGGGAGGGCTGGGCCACTAATCACACATTTACCCACTGTTTTCCCATGCGTGCCACTGCTGTTGCGCAAAGAAAATACAAATTTATTTAAAGTCGTTATGAAATTCGAGGTAACCTTTTTTAAAAAGAAAAAATATTAATTAAAAAATAAAATCCACCTCCACTCATGTAAATGGACACACAATAGTTTGATATTAAGAGGTCCTTTGAGGGGCACCTGGGTGGCTCAGTTGGTTAAGGGCCAGCTTCAGCTCAGGTCACGATCTCACATTTCATGGGTTCCAGCCTCGCAACGGGCTCTGTGCTGATAGCTAGCTCAGAGCCTGGAGGCTGCTTCAGATTCTGTGCCTCCCTCTCTCTCTAACCCTCCCCTGCTCGCACTCTCTCTGTCTCTCAGAAATAAATAAAAGACATAAAATTAAAAAAAAAAAAAAAGAGGTCCTTTGACTCCAAAGAGTGGGAACAGCTTGGGGACTGACAAGGCTGGAACAGTAGGGCCGAGGTAAGGCTCTGGCCCCCGCTTCAATCCTGTTGACTTCTGTCGCTCTGCCTCCTGCCCTGCCTCATTATTGGTTATTGGTGGGTGTTAAAGACAATACCTTTGCTTTCCTTCACTTGCGTGTGGTGTTTCCCCGCTTCCGGGCCCCTCCCTCCCCTTCTCTGTCCTAGCCCCTTAAGGGTGTCGCCTGAGTAAGCTGCACATTTCAGGAGAGGAGCAGGTGGGTCCAGAGTCCCAGACTGTGTGGTGGCACCGGCCCCCGCCCGAAGGAGACGGCCCCTGTGGCTGCGTCTGGTTGCTAATGAGCTTTCGGGAGGCGCCTTCTCATCAGTGACATTTGTTGTTACAGGCGCCCTTGTGGACTTGACGCTTGTTTTCCTTGCCTCGGAAGTTTTTCCTCTCTGGGCCTGGCTGTCTCCTTTTCTTTTGAGACTGTGTGGGAGCTAAATTTAAACCTGATTAACAACATTTAGTCCAAGGAGGGTCAGGATTCTATTTTCATGTTAAATGCTGTTCTTTCTGTTCTGTTTTGTTTTGTTTTAAGACACAATAGGCCCTCACAATGAGAGCCCTCCTCATTTTGTTGCTATGGTGTGAGAAACCAAAAGTGTCTGGTTGTTTGATTCTGATCAGAGATGGAAAAGGGAACCCCTTTTGTGAGCATATAGTCTACTACTGACAGATACATCTGATAAACTGCACAAATAGTAACAACAATAACATTTTGACTCTTTACTTTTGAACTATTTCTACTTAACATCCGGGACACAGCTTGACGTCAGTTACTCTGGCAGACTCCCTGACCCCAGATAAAGTGCGGTGGGTCCCTCCCTAAAGAAGAAAAAAAAAGAACATCTCAAGGCAGCCTTGCTATTCATATATGTGACAACATGCCTTACGACCTGACCTTGTAACGTGAGACCACTTTAATCAGACTTCATGTTTGTGTGTTACCATGTATGGGAGACAAAGAAGTAAAAAGTATATTTAAAAAACCACACCATGTGGTTTTTGGGGCTCAGTTCTTTGGGTACGAACCCAGCTGAGTGATGCCAGCCTTAATAAAGTTGCTTCCTGGAAAGAAAAGCCTTGGTGTCCTGACTCTGGGCGAGAATCCTGCTGCAATAGCAAGTCTACTACTGGAAATCTCCTGCACCCAAAAAAGTTTCCATTCTAGCATTTTCTAAGGCCTGCTTAAGCCTTTACTCATCATCCACCTTCTCTACTAGACTATAAACTCAATGAGAGGAGGCTCAGCTTCTCTGCTTCCCTCCCAAAGGGCCTGAATATAAACATGGACAATGGCCACACCACATATGACAGTAACACTCTGACCCTCCATCCCTTGTAGCAACCAGTTCAGGAAGACAAACTACAGCCTCTTGGTACAAAATGTCAGGGTAAGTCAAAGACTGACTGACTGCCAGCTTCTCTAATTATGGCCCCACTTCGCACTCAGAACCAATCAGAGAAAGTAAAATATGCTCCCCAAATCTGTCACAATGGACACCCCACTCCTAGTTTGTGCATCTCCAGCTCCCCATACCCACAGCCTCTGATCAGAGCATGTCTGAAGCCTTCCCCTTTTACCACTGCGATCATTTCCCACTTCCCTGTTTGCCTTGGAGTCTCTTGTGCTAAGTGTTAAATGTTGTAGTAAACTTGAAGCAAATGGCCTTTGTTCTCATTTGGATCATCTTTGTTTATTTTTACACCTTATTATCCCTTGTACTCAGGATAGTATGTAGCACATAGCAGGCACTCGGGAAAAATTGACTGAATTAATGAATGAATGAGTGAGTGAATACACATCAGTTCATGACTAGATTACAGTTACACCTTCCTGAATAGGAAATTCAGGAGCCAAGAAGACCCGGTTTTTATCTTAGGTCTTTCAGTATCTGACTTGTGGCTTTTGAAAAGTCACTCAGTGTGTCTTGGTACCATTTTTCTCAGGCTGTAAAGTAGCAAGTTTGGACTAGATGATTCTCATGTTTCAAATATCTCTGGATCTGTTTATTTCGAAGGTCCTTCATAAAACCTCTGTCTACAGTCATGAGCTCAGGACATGTGCTTAAATTTCCCTACATGCTTATGGTGGAAATATACTCAGTTTTTTCTCTGATAATCCACTTCTGCTAAATAATGGAAGGAAAGCATAGCTTTTAAATATAAATGAGTTTGTTCCTCCTGTGTGCCTTAGTGAAGTCAGGGTGTGTGCCAGGAAAATAAAAAGATAATTTTTATTGTATTTTATTTGTTTGTTAAGGATCCTGGGGAGAGGATCATGCTTTAATGCTGGAAGGACATGCTGTTAATCTCTGCACCTCTGCTTTCCTTGAAGTTACTCTGGTTAGAATGCTCCCTCCTCTACTCCAAAGATGCAAACCTTCCATCCTTAAGGCCTGCCTCATAGTCTATACTCTACATTAACTCTTCCCCAATTATTCTTGTTCCTGATAATCCTCTTTCTAAACTCTTACAAAATATCACTTGAAGTTCACATACAGTCTTTCTAATTGGATTATAAATGGCTTGAGGGGTGGAATTTCGTCTTCTGATCCTTCCACAGTTGACCCAATGCCTTGAAGAAGAGTAAAAGAAAAGTATTGGATGAGCAAATACTCTGTGCCAGCTGTTTTCATTTCTGTTATGTCTTTGAATTTCTGCTACAATTTTAGGGTAAAGTTTATGACTCCATTTAATAGGACAGACTGAATTTCAAAGCAGTAAGCTCTCCAAGGTCACATGTGCACCTATATCTCAAAGGTAGATTTTCTGACTCATGGTCCAGTTCTCTTTTGATATCACTACAAAATCCACCTTGTGTGTTATAATTATTAAATCAGTTCTTGGATTCTCACTGACAAGTCTGGCTCAGACATCTAAAATGGTAGCAAATACTGATTGGATGACAAGTGCTAAGGTTTCAAGTTACTTTTTTTTAATGTTTTTTATTTATTTTTGAGAGATAGAGACACCACAAGCAGGGGAGGGTCAGAGAGAGAGGGAGACACAGGATCTGAAGACAGGCTCTAGGCTCTGAGCTAGCTGTCGGCACAGAGCCTGATGTGGGGCTCGAACCCATGAACCGTGAGATCGTGACCTGAGCGGAAGCTGGACTTTTAACTGACTGAGCCACCCAGGCGCCCCTCAAGTTACATTTTCAAATTCAACTGAAATTTTCAATTAATCATAGCATGTTTTTTTAAGTTTATTTATTTATTTTGAGACAGAGAGAGAGAGAGAGAGAGAGCAGGGGAGGGCCAGAGAGAGAGGGGGAGAGAATCCCAAGCAGGCCCAGTGTTGTGTGTGTGAGTCCTGATGCAGGGCTTGAACTCATGAACCATGAGATTGTGACTAGGGCTGAACCTGAGTCAGATGCTCAACAAACTGAGCCACCCAGGTGGGTCCCAATCACAGCATGTTTTTAAAATATTTTCCTAGAGCTTTTGAATTCAAAGGCTAATGATCTTTTACATAGTGGCAATAGTCTTTGTCATTATGTACTAATTTCAATATTTTGAAATTTTTAATGCTATAAAGCCAAAAAATTAAAAACCCAAATTGGCAAATTAGAAGCAATTTCACTGCAGTTGAAGTTCAGTTCAAAAGTTAATCTAGTAGATACTAGGAGACATTGCCACTTCTTAATGCTTTTCTTCTCTTTTCATTTCTTTAACGGAGATGTGAAGATAAACTAGAAGAAAATCTAAGAGGAGAACAGTAAAAATAGCATACAGTTCAGCATGGTAATTATTGTTGAAAGCACATTTAAAAGGCTGGGGTAAAGAATTGGAATAATATATTTACTATTACTATATATAATATCTATATATTTGCTTCCCCCTCTTATAAACTATTATGGATTGAATTATACCCCTCTCAAATTCATACATTGGAGTCTTAACTCCCAGTACCTTAGAATGTGGCTATATTTGGAGATAGTACCTTTAAGAGGTAATTAAGTTAAAAGGAGTCCCTATGGTGGACTCTAATCCAATCTGACTGGTGCTCTTAGAAGAAGAGATTAGGACACACAGAGACACATCAAGGATGGGCAGAGAGGAAGGGCACAGCAAGAAGGAAATCATCTGCAAACCAAGAAGAAAGACCTTAGAAGAAATTAAACCTACTATCACCTTGATCTTGGATTTCTAGCCTCCAAAACCACGAGAAAATCAGCCACCCAGTGTGTAGGTTTTGTTATGGCAGCCCTAGCAACTAATATACAAACAATATTACATTGAATACTTTTTTATATACAGCATTCCTTATGTGTGTGTGACAGTTTATGAAGTTTTAATTATTCTCATGTGGAAATGCTGGATTAAAGGATATATGCTTATTTTATTTTGACAAATATTGCCAAATTATCTTCCATATGAGTTCACTAATTTATATTTTCCCCTGTTGTGTAGCAAAAGGATAATTTTTCTGCACCCCTTCTCCATGCAATTTTCATCTTTGCCAGTCTGGTAGGTAGAAAATAGTGTCTTGTTTTTATTTTAACATGCATCTCTTTAATTACAAGAAGGTTTAAGCTTATTTTTATATGTTTCTTGTTTATTTTTTTTTTCCTGTGAACTGCCTATTCATGTCCTTTGCTCATTTTTTGGAGTGTTGTCTTTTTGCTGTTGACTTATAAAATGTCTATGGGTGTTAAGAAAATTAGCCTCCTACCTGTCATATGCATCTTAAACATTTTCCTGTCTTTCTTATGCTTCAAATTCATATTTCTCATTCCCTTTATGTCTTACAGGCCTTTAATGTTTTATACAACCAAATTTATCTTCTTTTTTTTCATTTGGATTTGTGGTTTTATGGTTCTTTAGAGAATCTTTCTCCATTTCATAATTATTTTTAAAAATCTAGTGCGTTTATGCTTTTATGGTTTTAGAGGTCTGTAGTTAAATATTTGCAGTATCTGGAAAACCATGGGCACTCTACAGAAACCTATAAAATTATCCTTTCTCATCACAAGGGAATTACAGCAAAACAAGCAATAGAGAGTCAAAGATTTGGAAGCAAGCATTGGCTCTGACATTGCTGCTAGTTCTAGTCTTCTGTCTGTTGTCTTATCTGCAAACTGTGATGTCATAGACCCAGTGGTGCCTGGCCTCCCAATCCATATGTTGAAGCTCTAATCCCCACATGACTCTATTTTGAGATAGGGTCTTTTAGGAGGTAATTAAGGGAAGAAGTTTGACCCCTAATCTAAGAGGACTGGTAGCAGAAGAGGGAGGGACACTAGAGCACCTCCTTCTCCACGTGCATCCTGAGGTAAGGCCGTGGGAGAGCAGAGCGAGAAGGAAGCCATCTGCAAGCCAGAAGGAGTTCTCACTAAGAGCCAACCTTTTGGCACCCTGCCCTGGGACTTCTAGTCTCTGGGACTGTGACAAAATAAATTTCTGTTGCTTAAGCCACCCAGTCTGTGGTATTTTGTTATGGCAGCCCAAGCTAATACATGTGAATCATATATTTCAGAGGGATTTTATGAGGTTCAAATTAAATTTGCAAATGAAAGAAGTTTGTAAACAACAACAAAAATCATATGATAGCTAGCTATGAGTAATATTTAATAGATAATGATAATAATTATGTAAACTTGGATTTAATAATTGGATTAAAATTTGCCAAGGGCATGTTAACAGAGTAGGAGCAGGCTTGCTGTAGGAGTTTGAAAGGGTTTGTTGACTAGCGGAAAATGCCTTTTGCTGTTGTTACTGCTCTCCAAATTGTGCAAAAATCCTGCCTGGTTTCAGGATGATGAGTGGAGAAGCACTCATGCTGTGTCCTCGTACAGGCCGCTGGGGTACAGCATTTCATGTCAGCATGGGACAAATGACCCAAGTGATCAAACTCCAAATTATGGAAATAATCATCAAAAGCTTAATGGTTTTGCTTCCAATGCAACACTTCAAAGATTAGTATATGACATAAATAAAAATTGAGAAAACACATAAGAGTAGATGAAAGAGAATTTTCCAAAAGTAAAAAAATTAACTAAGTTCAGCTGATATAGTTTCCTGATGTTCTTCTATTTTAATCCATTAAACGGACACATGACCATTTATTATTGTATTATTTTTGAGATGCTTACCAGCTCCCCTACACTCTCATTGTCATTACAAACTAGAATTTCTGAGTTTTGTGACGTGGTTTAAAAGATGAGGTCCAGGATCTAGCTTGGAATATGAAAACTCATCTCATGGTACTGGGTGTTTTCTTATATTTTCAGTAAGATCTAGTTGGCTGTTTATCAAAACTTGAGGAGAAAACAGAAGTTCTATGGTAATAAAAATAAAACTGGGTTTAATTTTTTCCTTTCCATCCGCGCTGTCCTAGAAAATGGTTTGGTCACTGCAGCAGCTGGACTTCCAGACACCACGGCCAAAAGCAGCCTTCGGGACCTCTGCATGGGGACGCTGGCCTCGGGGCAATGTTAGGCAGTGAGCCGAGCCAGCGCTAGCGCAAGGAGACACCTTCCCCGTTTCTAACTTGCCTTAAACTCAGGTGTTCTAGGGACTCTGGAAGGCCCTAGGTAAGAGGGACTTATGTCCATAAAAGGACATACTCTATTTTTTTCATCTCGTCTACTCCCCTTGGCCCATTAGTTTTTCAAGTATTAAGGACTGCCAGACTTCTCCCTTCTTTCTGAGATGACAAAAAGTCAATTCCAAAATGACATACTTGTCGAGCATTATTTTCTCCAAAACTCAAAACATAGTGTTAAATATTAAATATTAAAATTTTAAATACTTATTTGCATAGCTATTGGAAAGATGACAAATATTAAATTTGCAAATAGGAAAAGCTCCAGAAAAAAAAAAACTATCCAGGGATTTTTTTTTGTGAGGGAAAATCTAAATAGCTAGACTGAGATGGTTGAATGTTTTATACCACTATACAGCCAAATTCCTGTAAAACATAATCTTTGTGCTACTGTACCTCCAAATCACCCAGGATACCTCCTCCAAATTAAAAACTGGGGTACTAAATATCAAAAAAGGAAATATTATAGGCTTCTCAACCATGTACTTCTAGAATTTTTAATGAGATATGGGCAAAGGGTGGATGTTATGGTGTTCCTCCTCCCACACTCACCCCTAAAATTTCTAAAAATATATAAACTAATAACATGTTCTAGTAATTTATAAAGAATTGTTTTAAAAATAAATCAGATTGAGATATGCATTTGGAACACCCTAGATCTTGGTGATCATTAAGTGGAAAGGCAGGGAAGGACTGTGGTCTGGTTGACACATAAGATCCTTGGGATTTGTAAGCCCAGCTGGTGAAGCCATGGCCACAACTGCTGCTTGTTTCCATGAGTCATAGTAGAGAGCTTAGACCAGTGCCTTCATCAAAGTAGCTGTGCCTTCTGGTTAACTCTGCTTATAAATATATCTGAGCTAGTCCTTCCCGGAGGTATAGAAAAATTCAATCTGCTCTTCAGGTCATTTTAATGAAATGCTAACTTTCAGTTTGTGACTTTTGGCACTATCCCAATTGCTAATAAAAAGAATTAGGAAAGATATCCTTCTAAATATATACCATCAGCCCCTAAATATATATCAACATCTGAGGAAAAGTTCCATTGACTCTCTGGGATGAATTTGTTTATGTCTGTGTCTATGTAAGAGCCAACACATGGTCTTAGAAGGAATTATTCAGACACTGGGATCAAAGTGTACCTTTCTTAACATGTAAACCAGTTCCAACAAGCCAAACAATCATAATAGGCTTTGATGCCTTGTAAGCAGCCCGTACAGAGATTTTAGGCCAATCTTAAATATCCAAGAAAGACAAGGCTAAGGGGAAGCGTTTTGTGAATGAATGCATAGAAACTTACATGATGCTAGGCAAATCATTCAATCTTTCTAGCTTTCTGTGTCCAAAAGTCCTTACAGTTTTAACAGCCTTTCATTTGTAATCCCTCAAAATTGAAATCTCCAATTCCAAAATGATCACTGAGTACGTAAGGTGAGCCAGTTATGTCCTAGAGCTGTAGGAGGTCAAAATACTGAAGAATTAGATATAGTCACTGCTTTCCAGGATTACACATCAGACAGGATATACACCTGAGAAACAATGAAATAAAGACAGAGCTTGAGAACACAAATGATAGTTGGGAGAGCAATTGCAGAGAGAGTAATGTAGCCAGAAAAATGGTAGGTCTAAATGCAATCTTTCTCACCTCATTTTTCTTTCTTTTTTTTCATTTGTCTCATTTTTCTTTGGCATGTTTCCCTTACCAGAGCCCTTTCTTCCACTGACTAATTTGCTGAATCCTCTCCATTTTTGGAAAGGTTTCTGGAATTTCTTTTTCTGATGAGATCTTTTCTTTATGTTATTTCTTTAAGACAAATTATAGAACAGAGCTACATATAACATGTATTTGTTAAATTTTTGTTGATAATGGAGGTAAAAATTCACTTCCCAAGATAGAAGTTTAATAATGTAGTAGACTGATCTGTTCTGAATGTTATTATATATTATATTAATTATATAATAATATAACTTAATATAGTATTACATAATATATTTATGTATGATATGCAATTATATGTAATTATAAAATATTATATACAAATATTATATACACATAATATAATATTACATAATTATATGTATACATACATAATATACATATATACACATATGTATAAGCAAATTCATATACATATAATTAGAGAATTATATGTATTATATAAACATAGATATGTACATATAACATATAGAATATATATAAATAAACTTCTAGATGATGGAGAAAATGAAATAGTAACCACTGCTTGGTATTATGGATTCAATAAGAGTAAGTCATTGTATACTAACCTCTTTTCTTTAGTTAGGAAAATTGACAGAAGGACAAAATATAGAAATTCAGTGGTCCAAGGATCTCCATATAGAATTTTTTTAAACAAGCAAAATTTGGGAGAAGGTTTAATTAAATGAGTTCTTGCATTGAACAACTATGCTTAATGAGCATTCATCAAGGTAAAACTGATGGAAGTTCCCAACTGAGTATACAGGATCCTCTGCTTAGTTCTGTCCTGCTCCACACTTTAATCAAGGACTTGTATAAAGTTATATAAAATTTGCTTATTAAATGTTTTGATGCTGTGAGACTAAGAATAATAACTTATTTTCTTTTGAAATCTGAGAGATTTATCAGAGACTGAAAACAAAAAAATAAATCTAAGATTGAATTTTATAGAGATAAATATAAAGCCTATGCTTTTTTTAAAGTTTACTGATTTATTTTGAGAGAGAGAGCATGCATGTGTGAATGGGGGAGGGGCAGAGAGAGAGAGAGAGAGAGAGAGAGAGAGAGAGAGAATCTCAAGCAAGTTCCACGCTGTCAGTGCAGAGCCCGACATGGGGCTCCATCTCACGAACTGTAAGATCATGCATGACCTGAGCTGAAGTCAAGAATTAGAGGCTCACCCAACTGAGTCAACCAGGCACCCTTAAGCTTATACTTTAAAGCAAAAGCAGGAAGGTTGAATCAGTTATGGAGTAACAGGATTAATGACTTTAGCTGATAGTTGATTCTTAATCATCAGAGGTGTGCTGTAGCTTTTAAGTAAGTTAACGTGCCCATGTAGGATGCAAAAAAGGAGTTGTAAGTTTATTGTCTTCTATTCTGCTTGCTCTGGGCTCTTTATTCATACTGTATCTAAAGTATTTTTGAAGGCATATATATTTTAAAAAATAGACAAAACAGACTACATTTAATAGGATGTCACCAGGATGGTTGAGGAAACTAGAGATAATCATATTTTGCAAAGGAAATTTCCACGAGTGAAAAAGGTAGTAGAGAAGAGGCCTGTGCAATGCACATCACAGTTTCCCTCAAATATACATGTTCTTTTTAGATCCAAAGGCATAAAAGAAGGCCAAGTAAACAAAAATCACAGATAATATAAGAGTATTTGAAGAAAAGTGTCCAAAAGATAGACTGAATTGCTTTTTGGTGGTATGGAGTTCTCTTAGAAAGGATTTGAGCATTAATGGCTATTAAAATCAATAGTCTTTAAGGTAGTATCCTTTGGAAGACAATTCTTCATGGATTTCTAATGTGTTTTTATGTTTTGTGAGCTACAGTTACTGGCTGTGTTTTAATCATAACTTAGTTTTAATTTAGGTATAGTGAGGCCATACATAGCTCAAAGAGAGACCTGCCTCGGAGTCATAAAAGTTTATGATACTATTCCCCCAGGAAAATGCAGCATGTCATGCAGGGCCACGGGGAGGAATACCAGGGTCAGTCATGAGGCAGAGAGAGAGAAAGAGAGTGGAAGAGGAGGCAAACACTTCTATTGTGATTTCCACATGAAGGAGGAAGCAAAGTAAGGTAGGATGCTCTGGATTAGTAAACCACATTTAAAAGTGACACCTTTGGGGGCACCTGGGTGGCTCAGTCAATTGAGCATCTGACTTCAGCTCAGGTCATGATCTCACATTTATGGGTTTGAGCCATACATTGGGCTCTGTACTGAAAGCTCAGAGCCTGGAGCCTGCTTTGGATTCTGTATCTCCCTCTCTCTCTACCTCTCCCCTGCTTATGCTCTGTCTCTCAACAAAATAAATAAAATAAAATAAAATAAATAAACAAACAAAAGTGACACCTTTGCAAACTCATGTGAGGCTTAGAGTGTGGGCAATCTAGGTGGTTAACTCAAGTCCCTAATTATTTACTAACCTAAAGTAGTTGACATCCATCTTGAAAATATTAAAACATCAAGTTACAGAAACTACAAAACATAGCTAATACAGATACTTTTGTTCATAATTATCTTCTCAAGTTTGTGTATATAGAAAACAGCCTTAACAATTAGATATACTGTGTCCTTTCAGAACAAGGTAGGCTTATTTACTGCCTAGCATAATAAAGGCAGTGTCTGCTTTCATAGCAAAGGGAAGGCAAGATTATTGCCCATTAAAAAAATATGCTGGTTCCCTAAGCTTGGGGTTTAACTCCTCTGGCATATCCACTGCATGAGCAGGTATCACTAGGCCCTCTTTGCATTGACTCGTGAGAAATAGCCATTGCTATGTCTGTGAGCAATATACTGTCCTTTGTCTATGACCCAAGAGTCTCCTGTCTTCTGCCAGCATCCAAGAAACTGTGATTGGCTAACTTGTTAGTATGCAAATAAGATAAAATCTAAGACTCTCCACTATTTATGAAGTAACTTCTGATATTATGATTCTGTGATTTTTTAAAAGTTTGAAGGTAATACCTTAGTGCCGACAAGGTATTCTAACTATGAGCATTCCAATACCTGGTAGTATGGTAAGGAGGTGAGCCAGAGAGGGTTGGATTTTGAAGAGACTACTGGGATAAATTTCATGCAAAACCATCTGTCCAGGCTCTGTCCTGGCCAGTTCTGGTGCAGTGGAAGGTCTTTAGCACACTGTGGACAGGGGGGCAGGAATACAGCCATTTCCCATGAAATTGCATTATTTCAAAGTTTTATTGAACAAGGAGTTTCTGTTTGAGAAAGATGACATCACCTGAACTATATTTAAATCCATGCAATAATTGGTTGAATCATCCAAAATTCCTCTCATATTATATAGTTCCAAAAATATATGAAGGTCTTTCTGGCAAACGTATGACCTATTAATTTTACTATTAACACCAGATTACGTTCGTTTTCCATGAGACTGTCTCATTGGTGTAATTGAAATAGTGAAACCATAATGTAAGGTTTTTTTTTTTTTAACGTATCAATTATTTTGGAGAATAGTGATAAATCGTGATCTATTTCCCTGAAATTCCAGCAGCTTTAGGAACACTGATGGTGCCTGGTTATTTTTATAAGTTTTTTAAAAATGAGGTTTTAGAATTATTTTACAAGTCTTTTATTAAGTTGAAGAATGTGAAACATCACATGTATTTGAGAGTCCATGATTGCATTGACTTAGGTATAATAGGTGCCTGCCCTAAAATGGGATTTACTGTCTGGGTTCTGCAGGTCTTGAGTTTAGCGAGAGGAAGCTCTGAGTGTCACATCTTGTCACTACAGTGGCAACATCTCACATGATTGAGTTTAGGACAGATGCTTCATCCCAGTTTGCTCTCCAATAACGGGAGGCGGCTGGTGTGACACCCAGACTGAAACGGGAGCATGGAGTCCCTAGATCTCCTTGCAGACAAGCTGACAGCTGACGACTGTGTGTGCCAACCTGATGTCTGGCACAGGAATGCCTCTGGTCTCTGGCACACCACAGCCTGTACCATAAAGACTTTGAAAAATGTAAAGGAAAAAATTTGCTTATTGAAATACTTGTAGTTAGGGTGGAAAATCTGCTTTCATTGCTTATAAAAATCATACATGCTGAGAACGGAGTATGGGCCAGTGCTTTATTTTTCTCACTTCCCACTAGATTTCCCACACACATTGCAGAGGATAATATGGGGAAAAAGGAAACTGATAACATGTGTTCAACCAGAGGGTTTGTGATTGGAGAAAGGACCATCTTAAACAGAAAAAGAATTGCTTGTTTGGGGGCATCTGGGTGGAGTAGTCAATTAAGTATTCAACTCTTGGTTTGGGCTCAGGTCATGATCTCATAGTTCATGAGATTGAGCCCCATGTTGGGCTCTGTGCTGATGGTGTGGATTCTGCTTGGTATTCTCTTTCTTTCTCTCTCTCTCTGTCTCTCTCTCTCCCCCCACTATGCCTCAAAATAAACAAACTTAAAAAAATAATTTCTTGTTTCATGGAAAAAACTTTACAATTACTGAAAACTGAGCAGTATTTAGGTGGCCTGTTAGAAGCAGGAAAGCATTCACACTTATATTCATTACTGATCAGTGGAATGAATAAAACTCTGATTCACTCCAACACATTTGTAAACCATGGGACCACTGGGTAGAATTTCAGGTCAGACATATGCTGCAACGGGCCCCTGCGGACTGAGAAGTACACACAATTCATGAGGAGGACCCCATCTCTGGTTCTTCTGACAAATTTGGCCCCTATGTTTATCATGGGCTTGTATCCTACAGGCCCTGTTTTTCATTAGATGAATCAATTTAGCTCTCAGTGTTCCGTCATCTGTTCTCTGGTTTCTGGATTCATTGGAGCTTCCCATTCTTTTCCCATTAGTTTATGAATTCACATCGATTACTTATTTCCATCCCCAGTTTCCTTGGCATCCACTCTCATGCCTGATCCCTCCGCCCTCATCCACACCTGTAGCTCCCATCCAAGCCATAACATCTTTGTCTAACAATGGACACAATAGTTCACCTGCCTCCCCGGTGCATGTGAGCCTACTACTCCAGCAGTGCTGTGCTCTGGCCTTCCTATCAAGAAGTATCACTTGCTACTGCCACTGATAAAAACTCTGAGAGTCTGGACTAAACTTTGCAAATTTTGACATTATTTATGTCTGGCGTTAGGAACTGATGCTCAGACTCTTCTCTGACCTTTATTAAATGTGATAGAATGAGGAGTCCAGAGAAACAGTTGATAAATTAAATTAAATTTTTATTAAAAATCAAAGTCTATGTTTACAGACAAAATTCATGAGAAAAATTTTATGAAAGCATGTCATTAGTAGAAATAATGGAAATAAATTTCAGTGTGAGCAACTGTAAGGTAATACACTTTAGAGGGGAAAGAATCAGAAGGTTACTTATGATTGTCTCTGAGCTACCAAAAAACTATACTTCCAGCTGGTACAGTCACTGCAAACTATTCCAACATTCTTCCATGATCATAAAGGTTAAACCACATTGTCTGGTATAAATGAGGTGCAGAA
Source organism: Suricata suricatta (assembly GCF_006229205.1). Classification (NCBI taxonomy): domain Eukaryota; kingdom Metazoa; phylum Chordata; class Mammalia; order Carnivora; family Herpestidae; genus Suricata; species Suricata suricatta. Next base: position 108,074,944 of record NC_043706.1, on the reverse strand, counting down.
TCACAGCACCCCCCGGCTCGTGCGTACTACCATCGCCTTGCAGAAAACCTGGAGAATTCACACCAGGGTACACTGCCTTGATGGATAAACATCAGCAGAAGCATAACAGATCTAGATGAGGTCCCAAGGAAGGTACAACATCTAATTTATAGAAGGTGATCCTCATAATAAAAGAAAGTAAAAATATTTAAACTAAATGGACATTAATCTCAAAAGTTACAGACAAAGAGGGCACTTTTTCTGATAATTTTCAGAATACACGTTTAAAAAATGACAAAATAGCTATCTTAAACCAGTAGCTATGAGGCATTCTCATTAAAAACCAGTACAACACAAGGATATTTACTCTAACCATGCTATCCAGCGGCTAATATTTGTGAGCTGAAACAATCGAAGAGAAAGTCCATAAAGTCTCATCATCATGCGTTTGCTCATCTGCTGGCACATGTGACTATTTACTCTTTCTTCTTTTCTACTAGAATTGCTGAGCTGGCTGTGTGCCTACCGAAGGTGGATCCTGCCACTTGGGTACTAGACTCCATCTGCTGCTTCTCAGTGCAGAACATTGCTCCAACAATTCTATCCACCTTGCATCATGATTTTTCCTGTTTACTTAATTAGTCTAATACCTATAAAAATATGATGTTAGTTTCTCTATTAACATATTATATTCTTTTGGTTAGAAAGTTCAATATTATAACAATGGAGTATTACTCGGTAATCAAGAAGTATGAAATCTTGCCATTTGCAACAACATGGGTGGAACTAAAGTGTATTATGCTAAGCAAAATTAGGGAAAGACAGATATCATATGATTTCACTCATATGTGGAATTTAAGATACAAAACAGATGAACAGAAGGGAAGGGTAGCAAAAATAATACAAAAACAGGGAGGGGAGAAAACATACGAGACTCTTAAATATAGAGAACAAACTGAGGGTTGCTGGAGGGGGTGTGGGTGGAGGGATGGGCTAAATGGGCAAGGGGCATTCAAAAGGACACTTGTTGGGAAGAGCACTAAGTGTTATATGTAAGGGATGCGTCAATGGATTCTACTCCTGAAATCATCATTGCCCTATATGCTAACTTGAATGTAAATTTTTAAAAAATTAAAAAAATAAAAATAAAGCCAGAAAAAGAAAGCTCAATGTTGTAAAAATGTCAATTCTTTCCGGATTGAAAGATTCAATGTAATTCCAGTAATATTGGTTCTGTGTGTGCGTATGTGCACCCCCATGTGTGAAGTAATAAGCTGTTTCTACATTCTTACAAAGTTGAACAGGTCTAAGAGTAACCTCTAGAAGTACAGAAAAGGAGGAATTATAGCAGCAATTATTAAAATTATTATAAAGTTATGAGTAATCTTCAAGCGAACAGAGTTGAGGGAATGATGTACTAGATATTAAGAGTTATTAAGAACTTTGAAGACATTATAAAGTTATAAAAAGTAGTCTTCAAGAACAGTGCTGGAGGAATTACACTGATGAATATTATGACTTATAATTTACAGAAATAAGAAGGTGGGATATTTGTTTCAGAATAGACAAAAAGGCTAATGGAACAGAATACCAAGTACAAAAAAATACCCACACATTTATGGTCTCTTGATTTTTGACAAAAATGATACTGCAGTACTGTGTATATAGGAAGGTTTCTTCAGAAAATGCTGCTGGATCAGTTGGATATTCATATTTTTTTTAAATGACCCCTAACTCACACCATATACTAAGTCTCTTTCAGATACATTAAACTCTTTCTCATTTTAGTTAATAGATATTTTATCCTTCCAAGTGTTCAAACAAAAAACATCATCTTGATTCCTGTTTCTCTCTTACTTTTCACATTAAATGCATCAGCAAATCCTTTCAGCTCTTCTTTAAAGTATAATCAGCATTAAATCATTTATCCCTACTTTAAGGATACACTGCTGTCCAAGTGTATCCTTACCTTGCCTGGATTACTACAATGGTCCCCTATCTTAGCTTGGCTTCTTCCAGAGGCCACCTCTCGGAGGGTACTCCCAGGAAGCATGGTGAGTGGATGGAGAGTGGAACAGGGAAAGTGAGTGGAGCTGCATTAAAGAGTGAGATTCTGCTCTAGGACATGGGAGCTCAGTTCTGCTGGAGCTCCTCTACGAGCACACCTCAGACTTGTCCCACTGAAAGACACTAGAGTCTTTATTCACCAACTGCCTTTCCCATTCTTGGTGGGTCAATTCTAAGGATAGTTCCCTGGCACTCCCCTGCTGCTCTTCCCAGGTACAGAACCAGAAAGCACTCAGCATACATGATAGCTGTCTACAGGTGCATTCCGAAGTGGGCCAAGGCTCTATGGACAGGAGACTGCAGCTTCTGCTCTACTTCCCAACTGGCCTCCTTGCTTCCATCCTCTTAAATCTGTTCTCACCACAGCAGCCAAAACCATAGCTATTTAAAGCATTTCATATCACTTTTTTTTTCTCAAAATCACCCAATATCTCTCCAACTCAGTCCAAATAAAAACTCCAGAGTGTTACTCTGACTCACAATGACCTCAATTATTTGGCCTGTCTACTATAATTTATTTATTTAAATTCAAGTAAGTTAAATTACAATGTAGTATTGGTTTCAGGAGCAGAACCCAGTAGTCCGTCACTTACATATAACACCCAGTGCTCATCCCAAAAGGTGTCCTCCTTAATACCCACTGCCCATTTAGCCCATCCCCCACCCACGTCCCTCCATCAATTCACAGTTTGCTCTCTGTATTTAAGACTCTCTTATGGTTTGCCTCTCTCTCTGTTTTTATCTTCTTGTATCTTAAATTCCACATGAGTGAAATCATATGATATTTGTCTTTCTCTGATGGACTTATTTCACTTAGCATAATACACTCCACCTGCATTGTTGCAAGTGCCGAGATCTCATTATGTATTTTTTTTTTAAATCTCGTTGACTACTACTCTTCCCAGTTTACTCCAACTTCTTTACTCAGTAGGTACTTTTGGTCAAGTTTTTTGCTCTATCTAAAAGTTCAGTACCAACGCTGGTTATTTTATATGCCTCTTCTTTGCTCAGTTGCTGTAAGCATTCTCTATCTTAATTTATATGTTATTCTAGTAAAACTTGGATTATTGTTCTTCTTTCCTGCTAGAAACATAACTCCTATAATCTATATTTTTCCCCAAATATTGTGTGCCAGTGCTTAGAAGCTTTGGCCGGCATATAGTAGATGCTTAATAAATATTTGTCATTAAATAAGTCATAATATGTATATAGTATTAATTTTTTGAAAGTCCAAGATTATCAATCTAATAATTAATAAAGCTATATGCAATTATAAGTGAGGATAAAATAATCATAATAATAAATATATTAAGTATAATACAAATCTAACAATCTAATAATAAAACAACCTAGTAATAGTTTATCAAAAATTTGTGAGACCTATGTTTAAAAGCACCATATGGGGCACCTGGGTGGCTCAGTTGTTAAATGGCCTGCTTCACTCGTGATCTTTGGTCATGACCTCATAGTTCGTGAGTTTGAGCCCTGCATCACGGCTGTGGGGGCAGTGAAGAACCTGAAGCCTGCGTCAGATCTGCGTCTCCCTCTCTCCCTCTGCCAGCCCCCCACTCACGCTCGTCTCTCTCTCAAAAATAAACATTAAAAAATATTTTTTAAAAAACACTATAAATATTTCCTGAGATGCAAAAGAAAGTTTTGCTGTTGGAAAATAGATATCACATTTCAAGAAAGACAGAAAGTATTAGTTCCTCCCAAATTAATTTACATGTTTATCCAATTTCAATAAAAATCTCACCTCCATAAATAATTGTATGGTTTTGCATTGGGTTCTGAACTGACAGTAGAGCCTGCTTGGGATTCTCTCTCTCCCTCTCTCCCTGCCCAACCCCCACCAAAATAAATAAATAAACATTTAAACATTTTAATTTAGTGGTAAAATCAATGGATAGATCAATGTAACAGAATGTATAGGCTTTGGTGCTGACTATAATATCTAAGAATCTAGTATATGATAAATAGAGTGTCTTAAATCAATGGGGAAAATACCTTTGTCCCAATATTTTCACTATATGCAATTCTTTTAATAAGAGAAAAAGTCAAGAATTTCTAAACAAACACATTCATCACACATTATTTAAAACAAGAGGTTGGAAAAAACTAACAGCTCTGTATCATAGCAGAATGATTAAATGAACTAGGGCAGAGCCACATAATGAAATATAGCCCTTAAAATTACATTTTTGAAAATTTTCACTGCTATGGGCAAATACTTATGATGTATTTTTAAGAAACTATAAATCCATCATGATTATAAATATATAGATATTCCTTATATAAATATTACATGTATAAAAAACTGAAAGAATATACACTAAAATGTTATATACCCACTTTTATAAACAAAAATATGAGATGCTTAAATCTATCAACTAAAAGAAACTGAAAGGCGGGGTGCCTGGGTGGCTCAGTCAGTTAAGCAGCCAACTTAGGCTCAGGTCATGATCTCATAGTGAGTTCTAGCCTGGCGTCCGGCTCTGTGCTGGCAGCTAGCTCAGAGCCTGGAGCCTGCTTCCGATTCTGTGTCTCCCTCTCTCTGACCCTCCCCTGCTTGTGCGGTTTCTCTCTGTTTCTCAAAAATAAATACAAAATGTAAATAAATTCAAAAAAAATTTTAAGGAACTGAAAGGAGTAATTACATAAATCTATGAAATTACTAAGGGCATACATGGACAAAGTTAGCACTGACTTTTCTTTTTTCAACCTTGAGCATTTTAGATCTAAAAAAAATTTAAGACTGCTTTAAATTATGGATACTGTAGATGTCATCATAAATGACTTCTGGTCATTTCAGATAATCATGCTATTCTACATTACCACAATCCCAAAGAGTTTACTATCATATTTTGATTATAGATGATTCAAAAAGATTTTAATATAAATGGAACTTTAAGAATTTTTCTTTCTAGTTTATTTTTCTTTTCAAACACGTGCAGCACACATAGGTAAAATTTACTAATATTGCCAAGATCATGTTTTTATGTTTTAGACAACTAACAGTACATTTAGACATGCCTCTGATTTATAGATACTCTGAAAATTATTTGGTATAATTCTTTAGCCCTAACCTGTATGTCTCTAGGTACAAATAAAGCAAATTTCATCAAATCCCCATAAAACCAAAAGCCTACATGAATAGAAAAGACTTACAATATAAGGATAGAAAAATGGGTTCCTCCAGGGGTTCCTGGGTGGGTCAGTGAGTTAAGCATTCACTTTAGATCGTGATCTCATGGTTTGTGAGTTCAAGACCCACATCAGGCTCTGTGCTGACAGCTCAGAGCCTGGAGCCAGCTTTGGATTATGTACCCCCCTCTCTTTCTGCCTCTCCTCTACTTGTACCCGGTCTCTCTCTCTCTCTCTCTCTCTTCCTCTCTCTCTCTCTCTCTCTCTCTCTGTCTCTCTCTCTTTCTTCCTCTCTCAAAAATAAATAAACATTAAAGAAAAAATTAAAAAAAAGAAAAATGGATTAAATGTGACAATTATACACAGCTAAGCTTTTAAATTTATCTGAAACTACAGCACCATTTATTTAGTGCTCAGTATTTAAAGTTTGTCTCTTTTAAATTTGACCAGAAAAATCCAGTCATCTGAGTATATTTGCCATACTTTTTAGGCTCCAAAATACAATTTTTTAAACAAAACTTTTTAAACAAAAAATAAAAGAATGAAATTTGAGGTGTACCTCCACTCTTAGTCTCTTTATCAAGACACATTCTTCTACCTGCTAATATGCAATCGTCTAAAAGTAAAAATACACTCTCCCACTGCAGCCAATAAAGCCTCTATTCTAAGAAAACAATTTATTTCCTTGTTTTGATGATTTTTGTCTTTCATAGCCTGTCTCCAATGAAAGAGAGCTTTCAATTCCCCCCAAGACCACAAAATACCCCCACTTCTCCCTCATCATTGTGGTTACCAGTTTATTTATCAGTTGTGGCAAATGGCAACCCTTTACATCATACTTAGCTAAATAGTGTTTGCTTTGGGAACAAAGCACAGAGGACAAATATTTCAATGTGGTTTTCCATTTGGGGAGGGAGCAGATCTAACTCTTGAACTCCAGCTGATTCTCATCCTCTCAGCCCATGTTTTCAGGCAGCCAAAGCTTCAAAGAGCCCTTAAGGCTCTGATGAGATGCTGAGGGTCTGATTTGCACTGAAGAGGCAGGAATTCAATTGGGTGCAATTAACCTCAAAAGTCCATAGCTTCTAGACCCCCTGGCAAGGAAGCTGGGAAGACTACTCCAGCACCCTGAGTTAATTAGTACATAAAGTGTTCCTAGGGAAGCAGGGTCTCTTCTATTAAGGACCCTCTGCAAGGGACTTTTCTTGGTCAGGATTTACAGCGATCCTAGTAAACTAACTCTAGAATGAATGTTAACTCAAGCAAAATCAAAATGAAAAGAAACTACCTCTCCTCAAGGCTCCGTGATATAAATCAAAGAAAATCCTCTTCAAGCCTAAAATATTAGTGGGGGTCGAATGGTAAAGAAGAGAATGCACTCTATTTTATTTAATTTAAGAAAAAAAAACCCATCAGTTACGACCCACTGAATTGATTTCATGGTGCACTAATGGGTCATGATCCTCAGCTGGAAAACACTGCTCTTATGGGAGCCCATTTATGAGTGGGAAAAGATTCAGATCAGGCGCACGGAGCCCGTGAGTTCTCCAGATGTGTACTTTTTAAGGCAGAGTGGCCTGAGAAAAAGGAAGTATAGGGTTGCAGGGCCACCAAGGAGAAAAACCTACTTTTTTTTGAACCAGTGTTGGATTTCTCAGAGTCAGAAGCTGATGTGCAGCCATGTGGGCTATTTTAACGATGTTACGCATTAGGTTTTCTACCAATCTACCAGTCAAGTTCGGATAGGACTATCAGAGCAGGCTTTCATTTTTACCAACAGAAATGAGAAATGGGATTTAAAAAGACATTTTTTTACAATGTTTTTAATCTAGTTTCTTGTGACACCTAAAGCACTTAGCATAATATTGAGCACTTAATATTGAGCAGAATGCTTAATAACAGGCAGATATATATAATGTTACTTTAAATTATGGGTCTGTCACTAACTAGTTATGTGAACTTGTGCCAATCACTTAACATCTGTGAGCCAAGGAAGCTGTGTGACTTTCTCACCCATAAAGTAAGGGGCTTCAATAAAACGGATAATGTGGGTCCCAGCTTGAATTAAAGTACACTTGCCGCTAGGAATTTAGGATTACTGCAACCAGGTAATGGAAATATACCTGCCCGCTAGACACATAGAAAATGCAACTTTTAACTTTCCTCTTAGCATCCAGACTTCTTTAACCAACTGCCTTCTTTGTAAAAATCCTTCAGAAGTCATTTCAGAAACAGGGGCGCCTGGGTGGCTCAGTTGGTTAACTGTCTAACTTCAGGTCAGGTCATGATCTCTTGGTTTGTGAGTTCAAGCCCTGAGTCAGGCTCTGTGCTGACAGCTCAGAGCCTGGAGCCTGCATCAGATTCTGTGTCTCTCTCTCTGCCCTGCCCTTCCCATGCTCATGCTCTGTCTCTCTCAGTCTCTCAATAATAAATAACTGTTAAAAATTTTTTTTTAAAAAAGAAATCATTTCAGAAACAGAATAAAATTGTAAAATCCAAATTTCTAACTACAATGTTTCCGCGGTTTAAAAAAAAAAAAGCAAAAAAGTAGGCTGCAATATGATACTGTGTTGTTTAGATGCCAAAGGTCATGAAAGATTTTGCTACATATCACTGGAAATATCTGACTGGGAGGAAGGTTTTCCTGAGCCAGTTTTTACAAGATTTTCTATGCCATCAATCCTGTAAGGATTATGTAAAGGTGCCTCTTCTGCTTTTTTTTAAGTTTTTTTTTTTTAAGTAACCTCCACACCCAACATGGGACTCAACCCTACAACCCTGAAATCGAGAGTCACTCACTCCGCTGTCTCAGTCAGCCAGGTGCCCTTGCTTTTTTTTTTTTTTTTTTTAATCTCTATCAGTTGCCTCTCTAGTCTTATTCTTTAGAAAAATATTGTTATTTTCCTTTTATACCCAGCTCTCTTCCTACATCATTCTAGCCAATTGTTTAATTTACTGGGAAGTATTTCAAAATGAGATCCCTCAACTGTTCCTGGCCTTTCAGTCTTCCTCTCCATTTCAGTTTCTTCTGGTCTAAAATACATACATGTCCTTTCTGTGCATTTATCATTTTTAATTAGACTCTGTATCATTCAGCTTCTCTAGTTGTTGAATTTATCAGCATGGAATTGTTAATGATATTTTCTCATTATTGCTTTATGTCTATAGAATAATATCTTTTATTGTTCTTGAAATTCGTAATCTGTGGAGATTTTTTTTTCCTACTTTTTCTCTCCTTGGTCAATCTAAATTAAATTGCCAAATGTAAATGTTGGATTAGTTATTTTCATTGAAAATATGAGAAAATATACCATTATACTCCAGTTTAATAGACCAGTATCTTCATTCAGGTTGAAAACATGTTGTATTAGCTGATAATATGGATTTCAATTTAATAGGTGACATTTTTAGAAGAAAAGGCTTTATTTTATTTTTAACTTTTATTTAATTATTTTTTTAAACTTATATCCAAGTTAGTTAGATATAGTGCAACAATGATTTCAGGAGTAGATTTCTCAATGCCCCTTACCTGTTTAGCTCACCACCCATCTCACGACCCCTACAGTAACCTTCGGTTTGTTTTCTATATTTGAATCTCTTATGTTTTTGTCCCCCTACCTCTTTTAATATTATTTTTCTTCCATTCCCTTATGTTCATTTGTTCTGTACTTTGAAGTCCTCATATGAGTAATCATATGATATTTGTCTTTCTCTAATTTTGCTTTGCATAATACCCTCTAGTTCCAACCATGTAGTTGTAGATGGCAAGATTTCATTCTTTTTCATTGCTGAGTAGTACTCAATTGTGTATATATATACATCTTCTTTATCCATTAATCCATCAATGGACATTTAGGCTGAAAAGCCTTTTTAAAAAAAATTTTTTTTTTAAGAGAGAGAGACAGAATGTGAGTGGGGGAAGGGTAGAGAGAGGGAGACACAGAATCTAAAACAAGCTCCAGGCTCTGAGCTGTCAGCACAGAGCCCAGCATGGCACTCAAACCCACGAACTGTGAGATCATGACCTGAGCTAAAGTTGGATGCTTAACTGACTGAGCCATGCAAGCACTCCAGAAAAAGGTCTTTTTTAATACTTATTGGCTCTTTCACTTCAGTTGCCGAATGAGACATTGATGGGGTCTTCATGAAGATGTATATATACACATGCTTATGCTTACATAAGTATATATATCAGGTTTCAGAATGTACTCTTGAGAACCCCTTCCTTACATACAGGGTAATCATTAAATGAACAAAATGTAAACATGAAGAAAGTGTGCCACTGGCTTCCACGCCAGCTGGATGTCTTGGACCCCAGGGTAAAGAGCAAGCGGGTCTAGGTGTCTGTGTGTTTCAGGGGACAGAAGAGCCCATCCAGCATTTCCCAGATAACCATAGGCGTTGCCTCCCTTCGCTCTCCAATCTTTCTGGTCTTATTACTCTCCATGTCTCCTGCTCCCTGAGTTGATTCCTTTTCTTCACTTTTATGTTGTACACAGGTTTTTTTTTCCCATCTGTTGGTGTACCTCTGTTTAGAGTAAATCAACTTGCTCAGAGTGTTCTTTTGAGTGAAAAAAACCCACAGATTATAAAATTGTATATTATTATTATTATTATATATTGTGTATATATATATACACATATATATATAAATGCCCCGAATAGGCTCAAATATGCTAGTCACAGTTCTCTATGGATAAAGGATTATCAGTGTATTTTTTGCTTTTTTTGAAAGAAAATTTCCTTATTTATTTACTTCTTTTTACCTACTTTGCTTTTTCTAGAATAAGCACAGTTTCTTAAAATAAAAATATAAAGCTATAAAAATCAAATAAGAAGATATCATTAATATTGGGATTATCAGTGTGTTATAACTTTTCCTTTCTATTTTTTTAATCTTATTTTCACTAATTTTTCTAGAATAAAAATGATTTTTAAAAAAATCTTTTCATGTCTTTATTTTATTTTGAGAGAGAGAGACAGAGAGTGAACCAGGGAGGGGCAGAGAGAGAGGGAGACACAGAATCTGAAGCGGGCTCCAGGCTCTTAGCTGTCAGCACAGAGCCCAACGCAAGGCTTGAACCCATGGACTATGAGATCATGAACTGAGCCGAAGTCAGCAGCCTAACTGACTGAGCCACCCAGGTGCCCCTAATAATGATTTTTTAAAACTATGAATATCAAGGGTGCCTGGGTGGCTCAGTCAGTTAAGGATCTGCCTTTTGGTTTCAGCTTGGTTTCACCATCCTTGAGTTTGAGCCCCGCATGGGGCTCTGCACTGACAGCATGGAGCTTGCTTGGGATTCTCTCTCCCTTTCTTTCTTCCCCTCCCCAGCTCTCTTTTTCCCTCATAATAAATAAATAAACTTTAAAATAAAATAAAATACAAATATCAAAGGCTACAAAGAACCAACTAAGAGGACATCAAAAGATTTTTTTCTAATTTGAATTTTAATTATTTTATGGAGATTGAAATGAATTACTATCTAAGAAATTGGTTCCAAAATTAAATATATTATAAATGGATGAAAAGCTTGATGCATCCTTAGAATGTGACACTAGAAGTTGGGAGTCCCCATCTCCTTGGCAGGCTCTATACTCACATACATCATCTTGTCATTGAGCTTAGGTGTTTGACTCATAGCATTAGATATATAGACTCATTTTAGAAAGTCAAGGAAGAGAAAATGTCAATGTGGCAGACATAGAGGAAATCACATAAAGATAGATTAACTGCCTTTTCCCAAAAACGTTCTCAGTAGTTAAAGGACAGGTTAAATTTCCTTAGTTAGCTCACATGTATTGATCATAAAACATGTACCTTAGTTTGTACTAAGCCCTTAACTCATTTAGTCCTTCTAATAACCCTATGGTGTAAGTAAAAATATTATCTCCACTTTTCGGTTGAGAAAACAGAGACAAAACATTAAGAAGTAGTAAGTTAAGAGGTGGGATTCAAAACCCAGCAGTCTCTAAACTACTATATTATACTGCTTCAAGGGAGTTTAGTCAGACTTTTCCCCCCTGTGTGACAATAGAGGAAATAATGGTTGAACTACAATAGTGTGTCTGATAGAACCTACCAAGAATATAGAAAGAACCAATTTCATTACACAGAATATAATCACAGAAGTAAAGGAACTTTTTAGATATTATCAGTTTCTACCTTCAGAGAGGTAAATACCTGTTCCTTGCATGACCAAATGTTGTCTATTATGTTGTAAAAATATCTAATGATAAAGATTTGTGGAATACTATGATAGGCAGCCTCCAAGAAAGCACCAAACAATCCTCACCTCCTAATATTCATGCCCTTGTATAATAATCTCTGCTTGAGTATGGGTTGGACATGGTAACTCAGTTCTAAGGAAAATAGAGCAAAAGTGATGTCATGTCCTGTCTGATATTCAGTTAGAAATACTGTAACTTTTATCTAACTCACTCATTCTCTTGCTGTCTTTCATTCTCTCACTTCCTCTGAGGGAAGCCTGGTTGCTATATTGTGAGCTGCCCCATTGAAAAGTCCATGTGGCAAGGAGCTGACAAATTCAGCCAACAGCCAGCAAGGACATGAGACCTGCCAACATTCAGGAGCATGATTGATCTTGGAAATGGAGATACCTGTAGCCACAGCTGACACCTCAACTGCAGCAAAAGGCTCTGAGCCGGAGACATTCAGCCAAGTTCCTTCTGGACTCCTTACCCACAGGAACAGTGAGACAGTACATGGTTGTTTTAAGCTGTAAATTTGGGTGACTTGTCACACAACAACAGTTAGCTAATACCAGTATGGTCATTGATCTCATTGAATCCCTTGGAAATTCTTTGGAAAAATGTCTGCAAGCGTTCCTCCCCTCATTCACATTTTTGCTTTCTGCAGTTTCAGTTACCTACAGTCAGCTATGTCCAGAAGCAAATGATGCTCTTTCTGTCATCAGAGCAGGTCAACAGCAGCCTCATGCTATGTCACAATGTCTACATGCTTCACCTCAGTGTATGGATGTGACTGTAAGCAACCAACAAGGCAACCCCGGCTGCGTGACAGTGTTCTCACCGATGGGATGTAAAACTTGTCCCGCTGTCTCACTTGCCCAGAAGGAAATTGCTTGCTCTCCACTTCCTCTCTTTCCCCCTTCTCATGAGCTAGAATTTAGACATGCCAACAACTCAGCTTTGACTGTGCAGAGACAGTGGCAGAGCAATAAAGTGGGAGGCTCCTGGGTCCCTGAGTGATTACAGGGAGCCACAGAGCCTCCAGATATGCCGGAACATCCATTTCCAGATTGGTAAGGAGAGGAGAACCATTTCTGCCTTGTCTGGGCCACTGAATTGTTGGATCATTTTGTTCCTGAAATTCAGCTTCTACTCTAAGGTGTTTCATCAAATCTAAGGTGCCATCAAGTATAGGATGTATCTCTATTTTTATGTGCCACAAAGAAAGAAAAAAGTGCTGCCAATTAAACCATGATAAACCATCAAAAAAAAAGACCAATTCATATTTTAAGTAATTTAATAATGTAGAGTTTCTGGAAATATAGGATAATGAAGCAATTTGGTAATAACTCTTTTTTAGTGGGTTATAAAATAAAACAATGTCATCGTTTCCAATAAATTTTGAGCAATAAGCCATGACCACTATCCATTTCAAAAAGGAAAGTTTGGATTCTTGAGGGTTCGAAGATTAGACTTCATTGTAAATCATCTAATATGGTTGTTATTCCTCTTCAAACTAATAAAAAGATTTTTTCCAAAATGAATTGGAGGTGCTCTTTTAATCAAGAATTTGTGTTATATTCACAAAATAATTGTGCAATGCATATTCACTGAAAAACTATGAAAGGCAAGACACTGGGCTAAGCTTTATAGAAATATAACAAAAATAAAACTAGGTAAGTTGGGGGAAATATTTTTAAGCAGTTTTGCTTGGGAAATAGTTTAGAAAAATAGTTTTTCTTCCTTATCCATCTTTCACTTGAGACTTCTATCACTGCATATGAAAATTAACATTGTTTTAAAAAAAACAGATTATGTATAACATATTTTTGTACTTTAAACAAACAAAATAACTTCAGATTTGTTTTAAAACTATTAAAACACAAGTTCTGTAGGTATGCCAATTTTCTCATATGTTCGAGAAGTTTTTAATGTTTATCTTTGAAGGGGGGAAGGGTAGAGAGAGAGGAAAACACAGACTCTAAAGCAGGCTTCAGGCTCAGCTGTCAGCAGAGAGCCCGATATGGGGCTGGAACCCATAAACCGCAAGGTCATGACCTGAGCCGAAGTTGGACAGCCAACAGACTGAGCCACCCAGGCACCCCAAATGTTCAAGAGTTTTTAAAATATTTATTTCATGATTCTAGAATTTTTAAAAAGCTTACATTTTACTCTTAGATTTACTCTATATAAGTATATATGACAATATTTAAAATAAATAATCTCTTGTACATCTCCAACTTGCTGCTAGACTTCCTACCCCCAAGAATGTCAGTTCTTGAAAGCAGGGATTTTTATCTGTTTTGTTTACTGCCATATCCTCAGGTCTGGGAGAGTGAATGCATGGCACATAGTAGGTGCTCAGTAAATGTGCCTTGGTGGAAGGAATGACAGCATTTGGAAGAAGAGGGTTAGGATTTTCGTGGCATCCTTACTCAGTCTGAAGTCAAAAAAAAGAAAAAAACCCTTCCCCAATCTGTTACTCATCCTAATCTTTTTAGAGTAAGTCTTCACAGTCCTCAGTCCTTAAAAACCTTGTAAAAAGGAGCTATATCAAATTCAGAAAGACGAAAGGAAGTCAAAGCCTCAGATTAAAAAACAAGCTAAGTTCCAAATAGTGCCCCTGGGCTGGAATGTGTACAGTGAGGGATCAGCAAGTTACTAGTATACACCAAGACTCGTTTCCTTGTTGGGTTTTTCTCCTGGGTTCCTCCTCTCTCCCCACTTTTATTTCTTTCCTCTTTCCTCCTTCTCTTCCGCATTTTGTTCTTTTATGTTGATCTTGGGGCTTTCTACAAACTTTGGAACTCGGTGGCCAGAAGCTTTCTTTTCACTGGGCTTCTGAACGCTTGCATTCTGCCGGGACACATAGACATGGAATGAGTACTGGGTTACTTTTCTCTGGAATTCCCTTTTAGGAAAAATAAAAACCAACAATTTTTTTAAATTCCCCCCCAAAACACCAAAAAATTTGATAGGATTTTTTTTGTCTCTTAAAAACAGTTCCCAATTTACGTCTTGAGGTTGGTACACATATAGGTTAAAAATCTGTTTCCTCTTCTGTAATCATGTCTGCATCTCCTGAACAGTAAGAATTAATTTTCATAACTTGGGAATCTACACTTATACAGTTCTTTAGAAGTTTACAAATGCTATCTAATTTTAATCCTCACCTAACTCTACACAAGTATAACTCAATAAAAGGCAAGAGAATTCTTACCACCATTTAGAGAAATGCTGCATTTCACTCATATTTTATTGAAGCAGAATTCATGCTGAAAATCACATCTGATTTTCATTGAAATTTCTTAGGCAGTTAGATGTGGGTATGAACTAGGGAATGTGTTTTCTTTGAATTCTGTAGCTCTTTTGCTCATTTATTTATGTTCTTTTTCTTTTCGTAGCCATATGGTTTTGCATTATATTAATGAAAACTGTGGGGTCCGTTGCTGGGGGGATGAGACTTGAGGGAACTTGTTACGTGTCCAGGAGAGGAGAAGACACATTTGGCTTCGTCTCTCTGTCATGCTATCACATTGCTCAGTGCCAATTCTGGGGAGGGTAGGAATTGGACATAAATTCCTTCTATTTTAACAAGAACATCCTTTCTTTATTCCTAGTCTGATGTTCATTTGTGAATGCGACAAGGCTTATTTTATTAGATCACATAAAATTAAATGAAGATTATGATGCCTTAAGAGACAAAATGCTATAAATGTATAGAAGCTATTTCTAAATTCTCTAACTGTATAATATTAATTAGAATCCACTCAGTGTTGAGCGATGAGGCAAGTAATCAAATGAGGTCCAAATTTTTTTCAGTTCATCCTGGAAGGTTGTAGTTTTGTTTAAATTCTTGTGTTCATTCTTAGAGTTCCTTCTGCCTCCTTTCCTATTATTTTCTACATCCTTACACCTCCTTTTAGAGGTAATTTGAGAAAGGGAGTAAAGGAAAAGAAACATCATTCTAATTCCTTACTAAATTCCATCCCCAGCAAGCCCTTGCCAACCTCACTCTCTACTAATCTCTCAAAGAGAACAGAGTCAGCTCATTCCCTGTGTTCACCAGGACATCTCTGCATGATGATACTTGACCCCTTGCTTTCCAGATGTCATCGGAAAAGAAACTATATGAGATTTTCTAACAACTCAGAGTCAGCCCCACTTACATGAGACGTTAGCTTGAACAGCATGGGCCCAAACCTTCTCCATGAGGTAAAGAACAAGAGATAACGTAGTCACCCCCAAAAAGAAGGGAGCAAATGAGTCACCTTGCATGTGTGGGGCAAGATATGCCTGTTCCAGGGTAACTATTGTGTGTCCCCCTTCTCTGGGACAGGGGCACATTTGCTGTTGTTGCTGTCCTTTGGCTTGGTCAGCCGCAAGGCTCTGTGGACTGCAGGGGCCTCCCAGGAGGCTGTGGAAGGTTCACTCCAGTGAACCTGCCCCGAGACACTGAGGTCTGGGTTACAGTAAGATCCAGAATACTTCCGTGTATTCCCTCACTCTTTACAAACCTCATGCCAAAGCATCAATCACTTCTTGGTTTTAAAAAACTTAAAACAAAACAAAAAAACCCACCTCCTCTCTGAGGCTCATTATAACAGGTCCCTTTATACTTTTAACTATTTACAACAGGCAACCTCTCATTAGTCTTCCCTCTTGGTCAAATCATAGCTGCTTCCTTTTCCTTCTTCTGTTAAAGTGTTTTAGATTCATTTTCTTTTCTTTGTTTTTTGGAGTGACCGTATGCTTCTCTGCCATTTACAATGGTTCCTATGATCATATTCATGATTCACGTTACCTCTTTTGCTGCGTAGAGCAGCGCTAATTACAGGGGATGGCCTTCAGACTTTATTACGACCCTGCTACTCTTTGACTCCTAAAGGTGCCTTGGTTCCAGTATCGCACATGAGACTTGAGGCCTAGCCTCACCCTCACTCTCATCATCCCCAAGCCAAAGTTGCTGCAAGATCTGGGTAATAAGATGTTAGGTAAGCAGCGTGCCCTCATGCAGCATCATCCTATTATTTAAAACAATTTGACTTTTCTAGCTACTTTGCTCTCTTAATACTTTCTGGATTAGAAAGGAAGCAGTGTGGAAAGAAGAAGGTGAAAATTGCTAATTTCACTGCTCAGTCATTGAATGCACTGCCATGTTAGAGGCATGAATAATAATACGTTTACTTCATAAACTCTTTCGTTCCCCCCACTCCCTCAAGGGAACTCATTAGGATCCCTGGGCAACATTTTCACCACACAGCATATTTCACCACACCACATAATACCACAGAACTATCTTCACTGGGGATTCTCTGCCTAATGGTCACCACAGGGTAAACAAGATTCCCATGATCCTTTGCATAGTAGGTAGGATTTTTGAAGACAAGGAACCAAGCAATATTCTTTCTTTCCATCTACTTCTGTAAGGCAAAATCAGTTACTTTTTGGGCCACTTGGCCCATCTTGAATGGTCCTCTGGGGTTCAAATCAGGAATGTGTAGATGATAAACCTGGTTGGGAAATGGTGGTAAGAATGGGAAGAATACTGTTACAGAAATCAGAGGGATTTCAATTGGAAAAAGGCAAAAAACCCCATTTGGTCTCTGGTTTAAATTTAACTTTACTGCCCAAAGTCACATGATGCCACACATCATGCGGGTAGTCCTCAAGGCGCCCAAGGGACAGAGCTTTATTCTCTATGAAGTGATGTCCAGGCAGGATGCCCTTTAGAAGTTTGTGGTTTCCACAGCAAGAGGCTAAATTGTGTTGCTGTCTCTAACTCCAGCTTATAAAAGCCTGTGAAAAGATTATCCAAGTCCTACAGAATTTAGTAACTATATTGAAGACATATTTGCTCTGAACAACAGTAGCCAAAATGATCAAAAAGATGAAAGAAGACATAGGTGGAGTACAATAGGCATTTCTATTTACAAATTACATGTCTTTAAACGAAATCACTATCATGAGATTTTTCCAAACTTTCTGAATTGCATTCTGCTTTTGTATTTGGAAGATAACCTTTGATCATATTACAAAGGAAAGAGACCAAAATACGAATAACTTGAAAATGACAAACTAAAAACCAGATACTCCTGTTACTGTAGAAATCATTCCAACACTGTCATTGTTGGATATTTTAACTAGAGTCCCAAAGCACTCTTTAATGATCAAACCAAGTATGCGACCTTTCGTTGTTTGGCAATATCTATTATGGTTCCAACTGGATTTGCCATTCAACTCAGCATTTCCACCTTTAAGAATTTGCCCCAGAAATATATTTATGCATTAGTGAAATGACATATATTCAAGGTTTCTTGTGAGGATTGTTAAATATATTCTATTCTAAATATACTCTATATAACCATTCAAGGAAGTAGCATACTGCTGTAAAAAGAAATGGCAAAGTTAATCATATAGTCTTGTGGAAAGAGCTCCAAAACATATTGTTAAATGAAAAAATTCTGTGAAAAGAACAATGAGTAAAGATTTATTTTGCTGAATGTGTTTAAAATAAGGTAGGAAGGGAAGAGAAAACAGGGAAGGGGGGAGGAGGGAGGAGAGAAGGGCAAAGGAAAACAAAGAAAGAAGCAAAGGGAAGAAAAGAAAAGAAGGAGAAAACAAAAGGAGAATATCTACTTGCAAAGCTTAAAATATCTCTGGAAGCCTCCTCTCCTAGGATAGCAAGTGGCAACTGAGGTATGTATATTTTACACCTTTTGAAATTTTCAAACCAAATTAATATCTTGCATCTTCTAATATAGAAGTGAGAAAGTTGCCATACTTCCCTGTTTCTTTATGGAGAAGCTGGAAATGGCCAGTGACATTTAGGTTAATGCACTGTAAAGCCTGAATGTAAGAATGTAGGAGTGGCCATTTTTCTTTCATCATATTGATTACACTGTCATTTTTATTGGAATTTGAACACATTATACTTAAAAAGACAAAATTCCAAGTGTTCTTCCCTTGCAGCTCTGACAGGTGGCAAGTAATGAGGGCAATCAATCATCAGGAATATTAATAAACTAAAGAAGGAACAATGGTTCAAAGAAGTACACAGCAATCTGTGGTTTACAGATTCTCCTAAGAGGTAATAGCATGAAGCTACTGGGCAGTTTGAAAATAAGGCACAATATCTACATCTATGTGCAGTTGAGGATAAATGCAATCAACTTCTTTTGTGGTACTTTTTTTTTATGTCTATGATGTCACGTAGCACTATGACAGTTTTGTCTATTTACACGTTTCCTGCACTGTGTGCCCAGGGAGAGTGCGATCTCTGTGTCAGTCACTTGTGGACATCAATGCCCAGCTCATCTCCTGAAACAGGGCAGGAGATTAAAAAATGATTATTATCTGAATAATTGTTAGCCTCAAAAATATTCTAAGTTTATTATCCTTAAGAAATCTAATGCTTTCTAACATAAAAATGCCAGAGTACATGTCTACAGTATTTCCCCTCGAAATTCCTTTTAGCAATGCAAACACTTCTTAGAAGTAAACATTGTCTAAAACTGTAGCAAAGTTTTATGCACTTGTAACACATTTATTACTGAATACAAATATTTGCCCTGTAACTGGTTTTAACATGAACCAACAACAACAACAAAAAAATGTAAACTTGGTAAGTTCTTTGCTTTAAATTTTAATGTGACTATGTTTACAAAATATTTGGGACACTTAGTGAAGTGATTTAATAATAATAAAAACATAAAGAAAGCTATCAGAGATAATGCCAGTAGTCACACTCTCCACAATAAAGTGACCATGTTCTCAGTGCTTTTTATTTTAAATTTAAGTCAAAACCACAGAAAGTCTTTCTGATCAACTTAATTTATAGTTAAAAGAAAGAAGAAATGTAAAACAAAAGACAATTGCTGCTTTTGGTTATTCAGTACAATCTCAAACACAAATTAACATTTGGAGCTTGATTAAATAAATGAATTCTTTTTCCTGATTAGCAAACCTTTGGTAGCCTAAAATTTGAGTTCTTCAAACTGAATGTTTGTATTAGAACAAAACAAAGTCAGGAATGATTGTCTGACGCTGGGTGCCTTCCCATCTTTTTCTTTGTTCTTCTTCCCCTTGTTCCCCTTCTTCCTCTCCTCCTTTTTCTCCTCCTCCTTCTTTTCCTACTTCTTCTTTAAAAACTAATCTCTACACCCATCATGGCTTGAACTCAGAACCCAGAGATCAAGAGTCACATGCTCTACTGACTGAGCCAGCCAGGTACTCTTCTTTATTTTAAACAAAACTGTTTTGATTGGTCTTTCTTAATTCTGGATTTGTAGAGTTGATGATTTTCATATAACTCAGAGAAGAGTTTAAATGCAGAATATATGAACTTTCTTATTCCTGAGGGAGAACTATGATTCTGTGAAGACCCCCGAAAGGGGCCATGGATTCTAATGGAGACCAGGAGTTTGGAAAGCATGCATGACCTCCAGACTGTGTGCTGTGCAAGTTGTCTGGATGCCTCTGATCATGTGATCCTGGACAAGTCTCATGAGCTTGTAACCTTAATTTGAAGCTCCATAAAATGAAGAAAGTGCAATGTGTCTTCAATTCTAAGACATCATCAATTGTTAAGATGCACTATTAATTTATACAGGACAAAGAAAGCATATAGTTCCATGACTTGTCATTGATGCATACTAATTTCAGAAATGTTAGACTGTTGGTAGAGTGCATATTTGAATCCTAGAAATAGAGTCAAAATAGGTACCTTCTAGAATTGTGAGGATTTAATGAGCAAATGCATGTAAATGGTTGGCACAGCTCAGAATGTGTTGTGCCCAGTAAATATTAGCTATTGAGATCGCACATAGTAGCCCCAACTTGAGTAATGACTTATCTTTAGGATGGACTCCAGCTGGCCTGAAACCAATATGACTCACTGGCAAAGAGACAGAGGACAGAAGACTGACGTGGAGGCCACATGGAATGAGGACTGACTTCATTTCTCTCGAGTTTAAGCCTTTTGCGGTCATATATGCACCCACTCACTTACGGTTAAGGGAATAGTCACAAGATTTAAGTATAAAGTAATTCACATGTCAAGTTTCTATCAATGCTGGTACTTTTTGCTGCACACTTGGATTTTTTCCCCCCTTTTCACTTGTCGTTTCCTAAAACCTTCAATTTAAATATCCTTTATGGTGACAGATAATCAAATTTAAAAAATGTTATTGTGATTTTTATATAGGCCCCAAGTAATTCAAAAACAAAACTAATGAATAGAAGCCTGGAATTAATCTAGCATCATAAAAATAACCAAATAATTATAACAGAAAACAATAACAAACCCCATACCGCTTCCCCACTCCTCAGCTTTGTGCTTGATTAAAATAAAACAAAGCTCCCAATTAATACAGCTAATTTTTTTAATAGCTCATACTTTGTATCAAAAAAACTCCTTAGATTCAAAGTTGAATACATGTAAATATATTGACTGTATATATATGTAGGACATATATATTGAATATATACAGGACAAAGACAAATTTATTGTATTTATTACATTTTAATCAAACATAATATTATATATTACCTCTCTTTTTATATATAACAATATTAAGAAAATCCATCTATGAAATTTTAAGTTTCCTGGAAATTGAAGTACTCGGATTCAGGCTCTGTCTCTTAATTATGCTGTTTAGCTTTTCTGAGGTTTGTCCCTAAAGGTCTCTATAACCAACTTAAAATTTCCAAAAGGTGGAAAGTGAGAAAATGTTAATCCACATAAATGGCCCATGGCCAGGTTTGTGTAGAATTTATTTAATGTTTTTGTCCAAATAAGGTTTTAGGTTTTAAAGGTCCACTTTGTAAAGGGGGAGGGGGGCTATTTATTCCAGCTAAGAGAGCTCTTCCCCCTTTGTCCAGTGTTCCTGAGGGTATCACATGCGCCCGAGGCCTTAGGAAGCTCAGCTCAAGAAGAAAAGTTAACACTCCACACACACCCCACCCCCCACTTACTTGCCTAATTTACTCTTTTGTTTATTCCAAATTGAAATGTTTCCCAATGGTCTCAAAGTGTTTACCCTGGTATTTCTGAAATGGCTTGCTTTTGCCCAGGAATTGCTGTCACCTTGGGGTTACAGTCCACGCTTGGCATTTCTCTTCTTAAAGCATTTAGCAGTTTCATGAGTAAATGGTGTTCTCTTTGATCCAGGGCCATTTGCTTTGGCGAAACCTCAAGGACCACCTGCCCTATCAGAGTCGCTTGCAGAGGGCCCCGCTTCTGAGTCTGTAAACCGGCTTCCTGAGCTGCTGAACGTGTCAGTTCTGCAGGCCCCCTCTCAGATGTCACAGGCACCCACTGTGTCTGACAGGGACCTTTCTGCAAGTACATATGTGGTCTGCCCTGTAAAGTCATTATCGTTTGCAGATTATTGTGCAGAGTGGCTATGAGCTGTGGTGTGATCCTGTCACATAGAGGTTGGTCACGTTTTCAGAGCACCAGGAAAGAGACACCTGTAAGTTTAATATTTAGATTTTAAAAAAATCCACGTTACTCTAAGAAAACAGGACTTAAATAAATTTAATCATTGGTCCACAGTGCAAATAATTTAACATGAATGCATCATCTGACACTTTGGTCTGGGATTTTAGCGACAAATGAAAACCAGGCAAAAAACATTTTTAAAATTTATCATTATTTCCCCTGATAGCAAACAGGGGAAAACTTTCTGAGTTTCCTGTGCAATGATCTAAAAAGTTAATATCTGATAGCTTAAAAATCAATATTGAAAGAAACACAAGTATTTAAAATAGAAACACAGATTGTACAACAATTTTCATAAGATGTGAATATTTGAATATTTTTTAAACTCCTTGGAGCAGAGATGCACTTCACATGTGGTAAGTATTAGATATTGAAACTCACAAATTGCTTTGGTGCCATTCCCTTTATATCTTGGCCATTTTTTTAAATGTTTATTTATTTATTTTGAGTGTGAGAGAGAGGCAGAGAGAAAGGGAGAGAGAGAGAGAAAAAGAACCCCAAGCAGGCTCCACAGTCAGCATGGAGCCTGACGTGGGGTTCATACTCAAGAATTATGAGATCATGACCTGAGCTGAAATCAAGAGTTGAACACTTAACCAGCTAGGCCACCCAGCCCCTACTTGGCCATTTTTAAAACTTAAAGATTCATCTGCATCTCTTTACAGGTTTAAACTAGAAAAGGTCAGGGCACCTGTGTGGCTCAGTCTGTTAAGCCTTCGACTTCGGCTCAGGTCTCACATTCGTGGGTTCGAGCCCTGTGTTGGGCTCTGTGCTGATAGCTAGCTCAGAGCCTGGAGTCTGCTTCTGGTTCTGTGTCTCTCTCTCTCTCTGCCCCTCCCCCTCTCATGCTCTGTCTCTCTCTGTATCAAAAATAAATAAAACATTAAACTAGAAAAGGTCTCACATCATACAAAATGGCCCTTCTCTTCTTTTTCCAGAGAAGTGGATGGAGTTAGGAAGAGAGTCTTCTCTTAGGTCTTATAGAAACTTCTTGGATATGATTTAAATCCATTAAAAACTTATTTTAAATCTTTATATCTGGTTGTACTATTGTATTTTTCACTTATCTCCATTGTAATTAGTTACCTATTTTTTTTTAATATATAAACTGTCAAACCTGCAAACATGCCACCAAACCATAATCCATGAAGGGTGGTTTTCCTTATATAATGTCTTCTAACACTACCTATTCTCTCATTTGTAGGACTTCCCTTACTTATCAGCTGCCTTCACTTTTCTCTTATATTGCACTGATTCCCTTATCAATTTTGTCCTAAGAATGTTTGTAGTGTCTGTTGTCGTCTTCCTAAGCCATTACCTTCCGAGGTTAAATCACCATTCTTTGGCATGCCAGTACCAGTAGCTTTCCAGTACACTTCCACACAGCCTACACCCTGCTCAGTCCACTTACACATCTCTATTTTCCTCATAGTTTGCTCCTCCAAACTCTTGCATTTGGCCTCCTGTTCTCAGGGTCTCTGTGGGCTTTATAATCATTAGGTGTTCCCTCCCTTCAAACAATAGAGCAAATCAACAACCAACACTTTTCCCCCTTCCTTAGCTCTTGTCCAGTCATTTCCGATTATACATGCATTTTCTTCTGTATTTCTATCTTCTTAGGATTTCTCAACATGTATTTGCATTGTTCTCTTTGAATTCAAGCTTATTTGCATAAGTTTCCTTCAAAGCAGGTTATGAGTTATTTTCTATTTTTAGAACGTAGTTGCCATGTATTTATCACCCCACCAATGTTTTGCTATCTTTCCCCTTTCCCGCCTCTTTTCCTTTGAGAAGAGCCAACTCTCCCCTCATAATTTTGAGTGGGAATGTTGAAACGCCCCTTTCCACCATGCCTTCTCCTCTCCTTACTCAAACGGAAGCAACAACAATAATGAAGAGTCACTGTAAAGGAAAGCTATGAACTCATAATGCACACTTTGCTTCCCTGAGATGAAAAATCACTAGAAATCTTTAAAATTTGTTTAACCTATCATTCCAGAAGGCTCTAAAACTTCTTAAGATGCTACACACCTAGTTACCTGAAACTAAAGATAAATTTGTATGCATAACAATATGAATTATAGATAAATGTGAAATAAGTTAAATGGAAAAATAAAGAAGATTTAAAAATCCATCTAAACAAGACTTGCCATGTGGTTGGCAGGCAGAATATTTCTTCCATGAGGTTTGTTTTAAGCATGAATGTATGTAGACCACATGTCTTTTCTTTATCACTTGTGACTTAATATCATACATGTTTAAAAACGTCTCCTTGTTCTGAAACAGATGATGTATGACAATAAAGGAGAGTTACACTATTTCCCCAAATACTTAGAGACATTGAAAATAATTTACCTTTGCATATGTATTATTTGATATAATACTTTGTCATACTATCTCACAGGTTTTCACAATTTTGTGATGGAGTGGAGGTAGTTATTATTGTCCTCCTAATGTTGTAGATAGTACAAGAAATTCAAACCCTGTATGACTGTCCAGTGTCAAGAAGGTGACAGAGACAGAGGTCGAATGTCATCTGCTACCAACGAATCCACAGCTTTCTCCACTCTGGGGCTAATGTAAGAGGCTGACCTTTTAGTTCATGTTCAGGTTTTGTGAAGCTTTTTAAAAAATTTTTATTTATTTTGAGAAAGAGAGGAAGAGTACATTTGCATTTGAGCAAGTGGGGGCGAGGGGCAGAGAGAGAAGGAGAAAGAGAATCCCAAGCAGGCTCCATGCTGTCAGCACAGATCCCAACGCAGGGCTCGATGTCATGAATCATGAGATCATGATCTGAGCAGAGATCAAAGAGTCCAACACTTAACTGACTGAGCCATCCAGGCAGCCCAGGTTTTATGAGGCTTTGTGAGGTAAGCCAAAGCTATTCATTTCTGAGAGCAGCATGGGATGCTGAGTATCTGGAAGATGAGAGAAGGAACAAGAGATAGGACACACATTCAGAACAGGAGGTGAAAGGGACCTAAAGGTCACCTCTGCATATTCTGTAGTTTGGCATGGAAGCCCTCAGCAGCCTGCACGGCCACAGATATGACTGCCTTAAATCAGCTGGCTAATTAAGAAATCCAGACTCACTGAAAGGCTAAAGCTTCACCTTTCCCTGGTTTGGCCAGGTACACAAATGGGGACTTACAGCAACATCATCCTAACTCATGCTCATAACAGAAGAGAAATCCTTCTTCAGCCTTGCCCAGGGCTTCCAACTAATTCCTTCTCTAGTGAAAAAAAAAAAAAAAAAAAAGAATGGTTCTGCATCCATAAGTTCTGTCTTTTCTTCTGAATAGAAGTTGAAAAGAAACTTCAGAAGAAACAGCTAAGCTGAATATGGCGGTGGCACCTTGCTTCTTTGAGTTTCTGCCTTTCAGTTTCTATCCCCCTTCTCCCATCTTCACTGTTTTTACCTTTGGGACTTCCCCTTTTCATCTACAGCCGTCATGCCTGGAGAACTGTAATGGAGCGGTCCTATTATCCCCTTCCGTATTCTCTGGTTCTCCATACTGATTCTGGCATTCCTCACCATACTGGAATGTATTTTTCAGTGACTATTCATCTCATACCAAATATGGGCTCCTTTAGTGTCCACATAAATTTGGTCAGTTTGCTCTCTCCACTGCAAAACGTTCTTCAGCAAAGTGTCCTTTCTGGCCTGTTCTAATACACCTCTGTCTCCTTCCCGCTTACATTTTCCTGACTAAAACTGTCAAGAGTCTCACTCCTCTGATTTATGATTTCACAGCGTTTCTTTAGTTGTTTCTGGCAACCATTTTATTTCTGAATTCTCTGGACATGGGACATTTTTATCTGTGACCTACTTATAATAGTACTGCAAAATCAAGCCAAAGGTTCTCTTTCTTTCCCAGAAATGTCTTCCAAAATCATCATCTACTGCCCTTCCTTTAAAACTTGCCTCATATGTGCTCACCAATGACCTTAATCCAGCCATGGAAATATCTTTTGGAATTACACCAGGTTCCGGTACAACAAAAGTTCCTGCATTTTTACCCACATAGGTGTTTTGTGCCTCTTTTTTTCAGCCCCATTGTATTTTACAAAGTAGTGGAATTTCTTTCCCCCTTTGTAACACTGAATGACTCCTTATTTCCCTTTGTTCATCTCATTTCTTTTAGAGAATTCAACCTAGCCAGCAGCATTTATTCAGCACCTAGTTATGCAAGGCATTGTTCTCAGTGTGAAGAAGAAATAAAGATGTAAGGTATAGTCTTGCCTTCTGGAAAATTATAATCTAGTTGTAGAATAAGCCTTGTGATGCACTAAGTAATGAATTGGAAATCCAGACCCTCGGGGACCATTCCAGTTGTCCCTAAGTTAATTTTGAGGCCTTGATGAAAATTTGCTTCTTCTGCGAAACCTACTCACCACCCCAGTAATAGAGGATTTGTGAGTCTGACCTGGGTTCAAGAGCATTGAAGTGCACCTGGGGATTTTTAAACAAAATAAAAGTGGAAATAAGATTACTGGGATCACATTTAAAAGCATAAATAATCTTAAGACTCACTAAATGAATCATTCCCGGTTAATGTTAAGTTTCTGGATTATTCATTTTCATCAGATCTTGAAGGACTGTCTATAGTTTATTACAAATATATGTGCATGTGAAGTAACCATATTAGAACACATATAAATGTGTTATTGTATGCTTACTTATTTCTACATTTAAAAGTAATGAGGAGGGCTTTGTTCTTTAAGATTGATTATTCAAAGCACTAGCTTTCTCCCAGGTGGGGGGAGCCACAGGGATTTTGCTACCTTACCTCAGGTTTATGCTTGGAAGGCATCTGAATATTGATGAGAAGGGGAAATTGAGTGACAGGGTCATCATCAGAAGGGACTGTCTGAGGTTGGAGACCAGGTTAGGGCCAGGGCCAGGAATAGCCCACAACAGGATTCCTGAGCCATAATCAGGCAGCGTGACCCCCGGCAAACTTCTGGGTAATGGTTATCAGTCCTCCTGGCCTCCACTCTCTCCTGAAGGAGGTGCTGTGGGTAGTTGCAGGAAGGCCGGGGACACCGGCCCGGAAGCATGAAGGTAGTGGCTGCACTTCTGCCTGTGCGTGCCCATCCCCTGGAGCTCCTCGGGGCAGAAATCAGCCTTACGTTCGCTCCCCTTGACTGGGTAGGTCCTTGTCTAGAACCTTCCAAGGCTCCTGTTGCTGGCCCCGTGCCCGAGAGCAGTGGGAGGTGCACCAGCCAGCCTGGTGGGAAGACGGGACAGACGTGCGCCTCCCTTTCAGCGCTCGCCGCTCTATTACTCACTGGGTGACAGACGCATTGTTCTCCCGGGAGGCCGGCAGCTGGACGCCCCCCTCGCCCGCCCCCTTTCCTGCAGCCCCCGGGCCGCGCGTCCCAGCCGGCTGCCCTGCACAGCCGGGAGGCCCGGCTTGGTCGTTGGCCCTCCCTGAACTTTGCACACCTGCCAGAACAGTGGCTGTTGGTGGCATGAATGAGGCTGACTGTCGGTGCGGGAGGGCTTTATATTTATTGCCATGTGGGGGAAGTCTTGGAACCATCCCGTGGGACCGGAAAGCAGCAGGAATGTCGATGCGCGCGGCGGGAGCGGCGGGAGCGAGCCGGTGCGGCCCCGGCTCCGGCTCCAGTCGGGGCTCCTGCGACCCTTCCCGGGCCTGCGGGACTCGCCCCCTTCCTGCTACCTGCGGGTAAAGACAGAGACACCTGGACTGCCTTCCGCAGTTGCAAATTACCTCGTCTGTCCTCCTGCAAGGAAACAACTGGACCCACCAAAGTTAAATGTGCAGTTTCATCCAGGCAGGAGCTTTTCAGAGTGGGACTCGTGCTCACTTTCTCGGGGTGGGGAGGGAGGGACCCTGAGTGAATGAAATTTAATTAGTTTTTAGAAATGGAGGCTTAATTTGTATTAGGCAAATGCATTCCCAAGTGCCTGCTGAAATTTCTTCTTCCCGTCACTTAAAATAAGACATGTCAAAAATTGAACTTGGGGTTTTCTCAAGTTTTCTCCTGTCGTTGGCTTCTCTACTCAAGTTATCTACTATACTAATAGCTTTACCATCCGTAGTCATCCAGATTTGCAGGCCTAAGGTCCTCCTGACTCTGCACTCCACCATGCTCTGGACGACCTACAAGCTACGAAATCCCTTCTTTCTCCGCACCATTTTTCACCAGGCTCTTTTCCTTGGTGTTTTCTGAACAAGGTTCTAGTTCAGGCAATGATCTCTTTCCCTCCTGGACTGTAGTCATAGTCTGTTGTCTCTCACTCTGCAGATCTTCTGCCTGCCAGTCTAGGGGGCACATTGCTGCCACACTGTCATATGCTGGTCATCTGGAAGACGTTAAATGACTACTTCCTGTTCTTTAGAGCAAAGCGTTGCAGCTCTGTGGTGGGACATTCAAGGCTTTGCAAGAGTGTGATTCGCCAACGTTATTCACCTCTTCTCGATTTAAACTCCTTGTTCCAGTTAGAATAATCCATTCATGGGGCACCTGCGTGGCTCAGTCCGTTGAGTGTCTGACTCTTGGTTTCAGCTTAGGTCATGATCTCAATTTCCTGAGTTCAAGCCCCATGTCTGGCTCTGCTCTGGTAGTGTGGAGGCTGCTTAGGATTTTCTCTCCCTCTCTCTCTCTCTGCCCCTCCCACACTTGTGCTATCTCTGTCTCTCTCAAAATAAATAACTAGACTTTTTAAAAATCTCCGAAAATGCCTCACGCTTTTTCTGCTAGGGTACCATGTGCCCTATCCAAATGCCTTTTACCTCTCTGTTGATGCTGTGCCCGTCCTTCAAAGTCTGGGGCAAGTATCCC
The DNA here is from genome assembly GCF_006229205.1 of Suricata suricatta. NCBI lineage: Eukaryota > Metazoa > Chordata > Mammalia > Carnivora > Herpestidae > Suricata > Suricata suricatta. The sequence goes on along the minus strand of NC_043706.1, from coordinate 108,046,224 downwards.
TTTTACCATGAATACTTTCCCAGCTTCTCAGAGAAAAAATTATGTTTCCCTCCTTAAGACGCCTCCCACTTGTTGGTATCAATCTTGGGCAATTATTACACAGTGCTAGCAATATGTCCATATGCCTTGTCTGTTTTGATCTCCTCTGGCACACCCCGGGATAGACAAGCAAAATGATTAGTTGCTCCCTTAATTGATACAGACTTGAAAATACCCATGAAGTGTCCAGTAGTATTTTGACACTATTCATTTATGAATGACCTACTTAAAGTAAATTAAAGGACATTTTAAAGTGTCCAAGGAACAGCTACATCTGTTTCCCAAGCTCCTTCCAGTGCTGGCCCTGGCATGCATCCTACCACACCTCCTTCTGACCAAGGGCATGCATTTGTGTAGTCTGTAGCCATGGAAGGACTGAGGAGATCAGCTAATATGGGAATATTGGACTTAGAAGTGCTGTGTAGAAGCCAAATGAACTAACCAAGCCTAAGTAACAAGGGTTTCTAATATGGTCAATAAATATAAACACCTACTTTAATCCCAAAGTAGAACAATTTAGGGACATATAAAAATTTCTTCACCTCTTAGATTTTATTTAATACAAGCAAATTAAGAACCTACATGCTTCAATATGAATTAGCTGAGCATCGTGTCCCAAATATGAAGTTCTCCTAGAAATTGTCTTGGCTTAATCTGCTTACCTGAAATAGGATATAAGACAAAAATCTAGATTTCTTTTTTCAAAATGTATTGTAACCAGAAGATGTTGCAAACCCAAGTGGCTCTAAATAGAATACTTTCTGAGTTTAGGCTGTCTGGGTACCTTTAGGCCATGTGCACTGAATGGTCAAAGTGAGGGGTGAAGGAGAAAGAACCAAGGCAGCCCAGTGGGCCACAGAAAAGACGATGATCTCAGAGCCAACTGCTGTTCCCTGAGGGGGGTGAGCAATAAACAAGGTGGTCAAAGAGAGGAGGGACTAGTTTTGACCTAAAGAAATAAAAAAATATGCTCAGAGGTCGCCTCAGGTTGGCTTGCATTGGAGCAGAAGAGGGCATGGTCTAGGGTAGAGGAAGAGATGAGAGAATTAGGTGGTCAAGTCAAAGGAAGATCCTGTGTGAAATTCTGTTTCCATCTGTCTCTGCCCCTCCCCCACTTGCTTTCTATCTCTCTCTCTCAAAATAAATAAAAATAAGCTTTAAAAAAAGGAAGAAAGGAAAGGAGGAAAGGAAAGAAGAAAAGATAGAAGAAAGGAGGTAGAAAAGGAGAGATGCCACAGGGAAGCAGTTTTCTAAGCTAGAGAGCTTTGCCTCATGAGGCTCATGCACAACACACCCAAAAACTGCAGTGCACGATGCCCCACGAGGCTCTCCTCATTCTGGAAGGATCCAGTTACACACAGTGCTGAGGAAGTTCACAGGCTACGAACGGTGGAAAAAACAATCTTCTCTTTCATCTATTTTTGTAAAAGTAGCAGAAGCTATAAACATTGTCTCTTTCCTGGGTTGACAATTTTATCCCTCATGACCTTTCTTTAGCCCCAGAGAAGGAAGTCATGTAAGTGAAGCCATGATGATGGAGAGGTACCTGTAGCTCCCTCACAGTCTTCTTGTCAGCTCGAAGTCGCCCCCGTGGCCACTCCTCTCACCTGCTCCGGCCTTAATGCCAACCGATGGCGAGAGCGGACAGAATTCGTTGTTGGAGTGCTGACTGGACACAGTGGGCTGACACGGGGCCTGCGAGCAGTTTATTTGTTTGATCCCATTTCCTCAGACCTGACAGGCAGCCCTTCCTGTCTGAAATCACTCTCAGGCCTTCGACACACTCTGACATCAAGTGTACAATGCTGGAGGAGGCCAGACTTGACCTTACATACTTGTGACGTGTTGTCTGAGAAACAAACCCAGGGCTGTGCAGGTGCATCTCTTCCTGGCAGAGAGTGTCTCAGAGTCTTGCCAAGATTCTGCTTCTGCGTCACTGGGAGAAAGAGAAATGAGAATGCACCAAGCCTATGAAAGGTCAGGATGTGGACTCCTGAAACTCTGGGTGTCCTTGGAGTTAAACACACACACGTGTTCAGGTCTATCCAGGGATGAGCTTGCTCTCTGTAGACACATCCTGTGCACATTGAAACCCTCCAGGAGGATGTGATGCATGGTTTATGCGCCCCAAAAGTCTCCTTTCAGCCAAAGCAGTGTTTTCTATTTTGAAGAGCAGTTTCCAAGAGAATGTTTTTCTTTTTTATGGCACATGAAATATCAGACAGATTGGGGGCAGGGCAGTGAGTGGAAAGGGTGTCAGTCTATTTCTACGTAAATGGCTGTCTGCCTTCTTATCTTTTGAACCAAATATAGAGATTTCTCTAAAAATATGCACACTGATGTTCTGTGAATGTGGTGAGCTCAGTAGAAAGTGGACACTCAACATGCTACCACTCCCGGGGGCAGGGGGAGTGTCCTGAGTGAATGCCTGGGAATGCTGGAACTCTCAAAACAGTCACAGCGTCATGTGGCTCATCCTGGAGGGAGATTTGCCTGAGTTGCATTGGGAGACATGGGATATGGGCCCCACCCTGCCACCGAGGTCACATCAGTCCTCCTGGAGGAAGGAGTGGGGTAAGTCCCATCACCTTGAGATGTACTCAGGTAACTCCAGTTGTTAGAAGGTGTATTCTTATTGGCTCCACAAACTCTTTCAGTGACTGCCCATTTCTCTCCTCTTCTGCAGAGCAAAATTTCTAGAATGTTCAGTTTATGGAGTCACCTTTCCTCATCTATTTACTTTTCTCCTTTCTTCTATCTGCCTTTTGTCCTAAGCAATCCACTCTGGTAAAAGGCACTGGTGACCTCCATGGTACCAAATTTGGGCCTCATCTAATTCAACTTTGCAAGAGCATTTGACACAGTTGACCATTGTCTTCTTCTTGAAACACTTCCTTGTAGGATTCAGGGCCATTCCACTGCACTAGTTTTCCTTCTACCCCACTGGCTCTTCCTTCTCAGTCTCCACTCTTGTTTCTCTTGCACCTGAACTCAATGTTTAAGAGTTCCTCAAATCACTACCTTGGATGTTTTCTTTTCCTCTTTAGGTGATCTCATTCATTTTTTGAACTTTTAATGTCATCTGCCTATTAACAACTCCAACATGGATTCACTATAGTTCTCTGCTCTCCTTTAGTCTCAACTGGTACACCAGGTTCTTGTTTGACATCACCTATTTGTTATCCATTGGGCAACTCAAACTTTATATAGCCAAAATGGAACTTTTTTTAAAGTAATCTCTCCACCCAATGTGGGGCTTAAGCTCATGACTCCAAGATCAAGAGTTGAAAGGTCTACCAGCTATCCCCCAAAATGAAACTCTTGATTTCTTTTCTCCCCCCTCACCCCACTACCAAATCAACCAAAATAATCTCTAGTTAACATATGTACTTGTTTATTACCTATTTTCCACACTGGACTGTAAGTTCCTGAAGGGAGATCTCTTGCCCATCTTGTGTTCCATCTTATCTTCTGGGCTGACACATTCTGGGTCATCATAGGAACTTGATATGTCCTGGTTGAATAAATCGATGAATTCATCTGAGTTTTAGATCTGAGTTTTGAAAGATAAAGAAATTATTTAAGGGGGACACTGATGGGGCAGTTCCAAGAGTAAAGACTCAGGAGACAGAGCTTGTAGCTGACTGAGGAAGGTCATTGGCTGATTAAGGGAGGTAATTAAGTAAGGCTGACATGTAAACAGGAGGGGGAGAGTAAGCTAGAATGATCAGGCAGGACCATTCTGCCTCAGACTAAATTGGAGCAAGAAATTCTGAAAGAAGCATAAGAAAGCTATCTTCCTAAAGAACAGAGCTAAATAGCCTTTGAAAGCCACACATAACTGGAATCTTCTAATTGTGCTACCTATGAATTGGTCTTTGATACAATTTCAAAAGAAATAAGACACAGCGCTAGGACATCCATTGGTGCTTCCAGCATAGTTGGAGCATTTATATCACTCAGAATTTCCAAGTGCATTTTTCTGTTGGACTTGATTTCCAGTCAGGAGAAAAGTTGCAAATTTAACGCCAAATCAGTACTGGATTCTGGAACCCATTTTTTTCCTGTTTTGGTGCTTATTGACTATGAATCTCAAGGGTGACAACATCTCTTCAATGTGGTCACTTTGGTTGTAAGTGAATAAAGAGGAGTAAATGATATTCCCTCAGAGATTTGGAGAGTAGTAGGACTCCTATGTTTATGTAAGTCATCCAAAGCAAGAGGAATAGTGTGTATAGTATGCACCATTGTGTGCAAAAGGAGAAGAGATGAATAAAGCACTTGCCTATATTGGTAAAGATATTTTGAAAACATACACAAGAAATTAATGACAGTAACCACCTCTTGTGGTGGGGCTCTGGCTGGCTGGGGACAGCGTGGGAGAAGGGATTTTTACTGTATGACCTTCTGAACTCCTCACTCTTCCTATTTCTTCTCTTCCTTCATCCATTCCTGCCATTCTCACTGCCAGTAATAGCTATTTTTAAAAGGTATCACTCTTCTCCACGACTCTCATCCTGTATCTCAGAACTATAAATCTACTTCACAGAAAATATGAAATTATCTCCAGACATGTTCCTCAGTTCTATGACTGTGCCTTGGCATTAGATTTTAGTTTTATTTCTACCATTTCAGAAAATAAGGCCACATCTTCCCCCTCTCCTCTTTGTACTTTCTTAGTAGTATTAAAATACTCTTATTTTTCCTATCCTTAAAAACCTCTCCCAGCCCTAGACCTCGTTAGCATTTCCCCCCTCTTTCTCTCTTTTTAGCTGTTTCTTAAAGAGTTTTCTATATTTTCTCTATTTCATTATTGACCATTCATTCCCCACTCCACTAGATGTTCTTTTTTAAGCTCACTAAAGATTTCCTTTGTTAATAAGCCTGATCGGCATCTTTTCTATCTTTGTCTTCTTTGACCACAGTACAACATATTGTCCCTGAAGATTACTTTTTCCTTTCCAGAAATTTTCTTTCACAGCTTTCATGAAGACTTCTTTCTTTCCTTCACCCTTGCCTGAGTGGGAAGCTTAGCCTAGTTGTTCTCAGAGAAATCTCTGCGTACCTCTATCTGGTGATCATGAAAAAGAGTATCTCCTTCATTAGACCATATAGTTTCCTTGAGAACAAGAACTGTGTCATTCTGTTCAGTGCATAGGTCAGTGTCTTAATCAATGAATATTGGTTTATTGGATCTTGAATGAATGCCAGAATGTTCCTCTATATCTTTGTTTTAATACTAGCTGTGACAGGAACCTGCTCATTGCCTCTAATATCCATTCTCCTCGTTTACTTATAACAGAAACTTGAATGTGCAGCTGAAAAACTGCATTTCCTAGCCTGCCTGGTGTGGCCATGTGACAATGTTCAGGGTAATGAAAGAGAGGTGGCAATAATTGAGTAGTGCCTACTCAAGGCTCTTTGGAAGTGAGGGGCACCCCTTGTCTCATTATTTCCTCTAATGTGAATGGCTACAGCTCCATTAGCTCTATGATGACCTTGAGAACAGATGACAGAGCAGCAGTTGTGAAGGAGACTGGGTCTCTGATCTCTTTACAGTATCCACACCACCTTCTATTGAATATCTCTGTACTTTTAAAACACAAGGTTGGGTGCCTGGCTGGTTCAGTCGGTTAAACGTCCAACTTTTGGTTTTAGGTCAAGTCATAATCTCATGGTTTTGTAGGTTCGAGCCCCATGTTGGGCTTTGCACTGACAGTGTGGAGACTGCTTGGGATTTTCTGTCTCTCTTTCTCTCTCTGCCCCTCCACCACTTGCACTGTCTCTGTCACTCTCAAAATAAATTAAAAAACTTAAAAAATTTTTAAATAAAATGCAAGGCAAAAGGTTCTTAAACTAATTCACTCTAGGAGGTTTCTTTATTAGCAGCTGAACTTAATCCTAACTTAACATACATTCTAAAATAAAAATACTTTGGGGGTGCCAGGGTGGCTCAGTTAAGCATCCAACTTAGGCTCAGGGTGTGATCTCACAGTTCGTGGGTTCAAGCCCCACATCAGGCTCTGTGCTGGGGCCTGGCTTTAGATTCTGTGTCTCCTTCTCTCTCTGACCCTCCCCTGCTCACGCTGTCTTTCTCTCTCTCTCAAAAATAAAAATAAAACATTAAAAAAATTTTTTAATAAAATAAAAATACTTTGCACAGGTTGGCACACCTAAGCCTTTGTTGCTCTAGTTCACTTACTTCATAAGGGATGTGAGGTATGGCAGTCTACTTTTGGATAAAGCAAAGACCAGATGATAAGTAACATGTGTGATGCTGTGGTTCATTGGGTTTGTCTGGAGCAATAGAAAAAAGGAAAAACTGGGAGCTTAGCAGACTAAGACTTGTGATTTTTATTCAGTAGCCTATGTTTGAGGGGGTAAATAGTTGTATTTTTCCTACTGCTAGATTATTCAAAAGAGTAATTGGATTGAATGAGTCAGTTAATTTAGAAGCAGTTGCCTTATTTTATTTTATTTTTTTAAACGTTTATTTATTTATTTTGAGAGAAATAAAGAGTGAACAGGAGAGGGGCAGAGGGGGAGACAGAGAATTCCAAGCAGGCTCACATTGTCAGTGCAAAGCCAACACAGGGCTCCAACTCATGAACTGTGAGATCTGACATAAGCCGAAATTGAGAGTCAGACGCTTGACCTACTGAGCCACCCAGGTGCCCCTGAAGCAGTTACCTTATTTTAAATAAATTTCAAATTGTTTCTTTTGAGGGTTGATCATTCTAAGACCAAATGGAAATTTAGTCACAAAACAGAACACTTCAACACCATAAAAGCTTGCCATTAAGGTCCAGGGAGTCTATTAGTTCTAAGATATATTAGTTCTAAGTATAATGGCTTAAAGTAACGCACGAACGAAGCACCACGGGTCTAAAAGGCATGAACCATGACAGGTAGAGACTCAGTCTGGGTGGTAACTAATTTTTCAGTGTCTGAGGAAAGTGTGCAATTGATTTTATCCTGAGAAGGTTTCAAAGTATTTAATGGCCATCATCTTAAGATATATTTTGAAATAATTGGAATACCTGAATGTATGTGAAAGAGTCCAGACTCATGTATTTACACTGGAAAGTTTGATAAGCAGAGCTTTTCCCATATAGGCATGCAATTGATTTAACTATAGGCTTGACCCATGGAATTCCCTTGTCAACTGACAGCCATGAGAAAACCCACTCTTGCAGCAAAGCGCTCCTCCTGAAAATAGAGCAGGCGCTTCCTGCCCTTTCTCACAGTCCTCTTGGCTGCAGGCAAACAAGAATGCTCTTTGTCAAGGCATACCCAGGAGGAGCATTTTAGAGCTCAATTTTCTCATGGTGTATTCAAATAAAAAGGAATGAAGATAATTCAATTTGAAGTATGTCCAAGTGTTTCTGGTATCACCCCTGTGCTGTGGCATGTTTCTGAAGCAAATAAGATAGTAAGGAATCAAATATGGAAGAAGTCAGTGGAGTGTTCAGAATCTGAAAAATGGCCCCTTACAGAGTGTGTGTGTGTGTGGCTTTCTTTTCTCACTTCATTTCTGAAATAAAATGTTTGATAACCCAGTCTTCTCAATCAAAGAAACACACAAACAGAAATGGTATCAGTCATGTCTGTAACCTCCACCTAGCTCAATTTCGTAGTCACCATTTTTTCAGTAGTTCTACTGCTTAACTTCCTTCCAGACACAGTGAATGAGTCATGAGTCCAAGGAGTCTTAGCTGGAGAAAGGGGACCTGGGTCTCCATCCAGACACTCAAAGCCTACAGGGCCCTCCACTGAAATCGATAAAGCCTCTGAAATCACCCCATCCACAAAACTCAGTGGGAGGCAGCACTTCCTCCGAACCTGGCCTAGCCATTTGTTGTTGCTTTGGCCCTGATCCAATGTGCTGCCATAGTTGGGGATGGCACATAGCAGGCTCTCAGTGAAGGTGGGACATTAAAGGGTATGTTATAATTAGTTTTTAATTTACACTTCTTAGTAGTTTAAGTGAATAATATTTTTATTTTTCACTTTGCATTTAGACCCATATACTCACCAGTGAAAACCTCCATAACCATTATTAGTTTAATGCTAGTGACAGAAAACTATTTTTAAGTAGATGCATGAAATGCATTGAATTTTGTTGGATAGGACTTCTATGCTATTCACATACCAAGAAGTTTAAAAGGAAAGGCTTTGTAGTCAATTGAAAACAATAGTATCTATTGATTGATAACAAGTATCTAATAAACTTGATCATATGTAGTGGGAGGCATCAAATATGTAGAATGGAAACTCCATTATTATACACTTGGAAAGAATTCCAATGTTGTCATTAATCTCTGTGTGTGAATGAGCCTTAGACTTTGAAATAAGTCTAATTCAGTTGTGTACAACCATATAGAACCAGGTAAAATGTTTTTAACTGGATTGCATCAAATAGTCTGATCAGTCATTTGGCCTGCTGCAATGACATTACAATGTGATTATAAAATTGTAAGATCAATCAAAAACCAAAAACAATACTATAAAACAAAAACAAACAAACCAAACAAAAAAAACAAAACTTGCTATACCAAGAACTGATGACCTTCAATGCTATCCCCTTGTGAGATATTGCTATACATTTATTCTAACGTTACTATGATTGCTGAGAATGTTGTGGTGCTTCTGATTGGGGAAGGCTCTCAATTTATAGGCTATAGGGAAAGATTAATTGAATCCATCTTCGTTTCCCATCACATCTGACACTGATTGGGACTATTCCCCCAAGTCATATTTAGCTTTAAAAGAAGTTCTTAACACTAATAGGAGTCCAAAGAATGAATATCTAGTCCTGAAAGCAATGAATGAACTCAATCCTCATTCATCCATAAATATTTATTTCAATGCACTGTTAAAGATGCTTTTACAATAAAAATCTCATTGGCTTAAGTGAAGTATTTCCTCAAATGATTTTTCTGAGAGAAATGTGCATAAATTCCATCATGTATTTGATTAAATAAAAGCTATTCAATAAATTAATCATGGTGATCATGTTGTATATAAATGTTGGATCTCTATGTTGTACAGCGGAAACGAATATGATATTGTTCTTTAAAAAGATATTCAAATTAGTCTATAGATACACATCAAACTTGGAATAATTCACAAAGATGCTACAGCTGAGCATACCATGTCCTGGTAAGCAACTACTTTTTCAATAGAAGTGAAGTTTCAGGTGTTGTTGAAGTAGATTTTATTTTAATTTATTATCCTATTTGTTATTTTTAAGATCCCTGTTAGGTTAGTTTCCTAGGACTGTCATTTAAAAAAGCCACAAACCAGGTGGCTTAAAATAACAGAAATGTATTGGTTCACACTTCTGAGGGAAGTCTATAATCAAGGTGTTGGCAGGTCCATACTCCTGAAATCTCTAAGGAAGGAATCTTCCTTGCCTCTTCCTACTTTCTGGTGTTTTCCACCAATTCTTGGTATTCTTTGTCTTTTTTTTATGGGTTTTTTTTTTTTAATTTTTGAGAGACAGAGAGAGACAACACGAGCAGGGGGAGTGTCAGAGAGAGAGGGAGACACAGAATCTGAAGACAGGCTCCAGGCTCTGAGCTAGCTGTCAGCACAGAGCCCAACGCGGAGCTTGAACCCGCAAACCAGGAGATCATGACCTGAGCCAAAGCCGGTCGCTTAACTGACTGAGCCACCCAGGTGCCCCATGTATCCCTTGTCTTATAGGTACATCACTCCAGTGTTTGCTTCCATGGTCACATGGCCTTCCGCTATATTTCTGTGTTCAATTTTTATCGTCTTCTTACAAAGGCACCAGTCTTATTTACTTAAGGACTCACCCTACTCCAATATGACCTCATTCTAATCTGTTTACATCTGCAAAAGCCCTGTTTCTAAATAAAGTCACATTCACCAGGGGGTAAGACTGCAATATTACTTTTTGGTGAACACAGCTCAAATCATAAAGTTTTATGTGTCAATTTAGCCAGGTTGTGTCCCCAAGTATTCAATCAAACACTAGTATAGATGCTATGAGGGTATTTTTGTAGGTTAGGATTAAAGTCTATAATCAGTTTGCTTTATATAATGAGAATTATCCTAGGTAATCTGAGTGAGCCTGATCCCATCAATCGAAGGGCCCAAAGAACAGAATTGATGCTTCCCTAAGGAAGAAATTCTACCTGTGTAAACTCCTGCTCCAGAATTTCTGGCCTACCCTTCCTAACAGCTTGTCCTACACAGTTCTGACTTGCCCACCGAGCCCCCACAGCTACACAAGCCAATTCCTTGCAATTAATCTCTTAATATATATTTTTTCATACATTGTATATTAGTAATGTAATTAATATATAATGTATATTGCTAGTTCTTCCTCTCTTGGAACCCTGACTGATACAATACTTACAGGAGTAGATACTTATTGAAATCAACATTTCCTTATTCCGGAATAATTTGCTACGCCTGCACTACCACTTGCAGTACAGTGTAGGGGTTAAGTGTGCGGGTTCTGGTGTTCAGCTGCCCAGGCTCAAAACCTGGCTGCACAGTTTCCTGTTTCTTTCAACCTTGGCAAAGCACCATAACTTCGTAATGCCTCAGTTTCCTTATCTGTATGAGAGTGAATAATAGCACATCACTTGATAGAGTAACTAACCCTTGTTAATACTTAAGGCAGTTCATCATACTTATGACCGACGGTACGCTGGAGCTGACTCATACTGCTTAGGAAAGCCAACGGTAGTCCTCTCCTCTTTGTTCCACATTTACTTTCAAGAACTTCAGTAGTCTGAACTTGGCCTTGGGGGGAATAATTACACCGTGGAAATTGGCAAACACTGCAATCCAGGGCTTTTTTTCAAAGCCAGATTATAAGCACAACACTGCTTATACTAATATCTGATACAAAGTCAGAATTCAGTGAAATAGCAGTGATTAGAGTAGGTAAAGTGCACTAGGAAAGGAAAGTGGATACTGCTAGACCATATGGCTCTTCTGCACGAAACGGAGAAAGGCACCCTTCCTTCAAGACACTTAACCGACACTTGCCAAGAAATCCTCAATTAAATTAAATCTATAGTATGAATGGTGATATCTAGAGTTTTGGAATGTATAACTTAGAGAACTAACTACACTTACTTTTCTGGTAAGAAACCACACTTATAATGACAATTTCATTATTCTATTATTGTTTTAAAGGTGATTTTTCTCCCTCAGTAAGTATAGGAGTGATTTCCTTCACCTTATCCTCAAATATACATTAATGCTGATGAAGAAACTGCTTGAAAACAAAGATATTTTTTAATAAAACAAAATACTTTCTGTTCCAGGACATTTTGAAACACATTTTCAGTGGAAAAAAGAATCTCAACAGTAGTATCAGAAAGAGAAATAAACAGCCACCAGAAACAGTACCGCTGAAGGAAAGGGCATATATAGAATATCATAACTAAAGCTGGGCAATATGCAGGGACAGTAAACAACAATAACAATGAGGATTTGGTCATGAAGGGCTCTTAGGATGCTGTGAGAACTCATCTCTCTTGCTAGTGCCTACGTCTGCATTAAGATGCCTGGGTTACCCCCAACCCGAGCTGGGCTCCAGTTACACAGCCAGCAAATTTTTACAAGCCCAAGGTGGCCATCCTTACAAGGAACCACAAAGATAGCCTCCCTGGCACATTCCTGCTGTGCTCACAGGGTTTGCTGCTTCCCAAGTCTCAAAGATGTGAAATGAAGCCTCAAGGGCTACATTAACAAAGGCCAAAAGCATGCACAACCCAAGCCAGTGGTTATGGTGAAGCATCCTGGATTCCCATGAGAACCCCTCTGGATCTGGTTCATCTACGTCACATGAGTCTGCAAACAGGAGGCACAACAGTTAAAAATACTGTGACTGCTGGAGACTTCCCTGGCCGTATTTAGTTCACAGGTCTCACAGTGGTAGGAAAGAGCTAGAAAGAGACAAAGGGAGCTGGAGGGAGAGAAAGAAGGCAAGAGTGTTGCCTGCTTTCGGAATCAGGACACAATACACCTTCCTTCTCCCCACCCCATCCCCCCACCCCCAAGGCTCTCCTGAGTGCTTGTTTTCTGTCCAAGGAAGCTACAGCCCCAAGTACTCCTCCGCCATCCCTGGACATCTGCTTGGCTTGTCTATTTTCTGCTACAGGCACAGGACAGGAAGGAAGAGTTTGTTTCCTGTAAATAGAGGGAGAGAAAATTACAGCTATTATTGTTTTGACAACGGAAGCCCTCCCTGAAGCTTGTACTATGGTTCATTCCTGACAAGCATCGGTCTGAGTTGCTGGCTCTCTGCAGAAATTCCTCCCAAGGGGTCCCCGGGGAAAGCTGAAAGCCTAGATGGCTTTGCATTAGATGTCTAATGGCATAAAGATGTAATTCTGGGCAATCTTGATATTGGGCTGTGGAAATGGAATGCAGCCTGTGTTTTGATGAATGTTTTGATGCAAGCTTCTGCTGCCCCAAATGAGCATGCTGGAGCTTGACCCTCAAGCACGCACACACTATTTATGCAAACACACACCCCAAGGTTGAAAATGCCTGATAACACAAATTATTTATGTTATCTTTTAATTCTCTCCCCTGGTCCCTGCTCTACCCAAATTCTTTTTGTTTTTTGGAGATTCCTGAACTTTTTAAACTATATCTAGCTACACACATATCTGATGAAAAGCTGTAAAACGACCAACTACATACTGGGTATGCTGCTTTCTTCCTTTCACATTGGATGCGTCCACCTGTTCTATCGTCACTCACCTAAATGTTCCATCAGGAAATCATCCCTGAGTTTTCTTTCCCCTTTATCTCCCATATCCAATCTGCCAATAATTCCTCTTACCTCCACTTCCAATGAACATCCTTTGTTTATCTTTCTCCAACCCCATAGCTTCTCTCCTACTCAGCCACCACCATCTTTCACCTGGATTATTGCGTTGGCCCTCATCTGATGGCTCCAGTGAGGTGTCTACACACCTGAAATCCTTCAACACACAGCAGCCACAGTGCTCTTCTGGAAATGTAAGTGGGAAGAAATAATTTTATTGCTTAAAGCCCACACCTTCTAGTTACATTGGAAATTAAACCCAAACACTATATTTTGGCCTTCATAATCCTATCCCAGATTATCTTTGGCATGACCTTCTTCATTCCCATATCCTAGTCATCTTTCTCTTCTCTAGAATTCTCTGGAATTTCATACCCTTGGCTTCTTCTTGACACTCAAGTCTAGATGTCACCCTCTCAGAGCAGCCTAATGCCTCACTCAGTTTTATTTTTATCACTTGGCTTATCTTTTTCTGGTGGTTTCTTGTTTATTTACTTGTATATTGTCTCTTCCTCCAACTAAATCATAAGTTAATGTGAGCAGACGCCTTATCTTCATGCCCAGTGATGAGCTTAAGTGCCTAGTAGAGTGCTTGGCATGCAGTGATATTGGTAAATGTTTAATGAATCATTAAATATACTTTCAGGGGCCCTGATCTGTAGTGTGACATCAGGAAAGATTTTCCTGAAGAAGCTTGTTTGAGTAGAATCCTGAATGATGAGTGGTAATTAACTGAAAGGATTCAAAAAAGGGGAGGGGGAGAAAAACACAGCAGACAAAAGAAACTGTAGGTGTAGAAACCCAACATAGGAGGGACTCAGCACATTTGTTACACCATGAGAAGGGACCATGTTTGTAGTACAAGGAATGAGAAGGGGACTGTCAACTGCGACATGTAAACTTCTAGATCAAGTTAGGAATTCCAGCCTTTACGTGAGGGCTGTGTGAAACCAATGTACACTTAAAGAGGAAGATAGCATCTTAAGATTTGCTTTCTAACAAGATAGTATGGGCTACAATGTAAAGAAAAGGCTGGGTGTAGGTGATGTGCCCACTATCCTGCTGCCGGTAGGAGGTGCCACATTAATTTACAGGAAAGATCACCGTACCTGGACTACACTGGTGGTGGAGGACATGGCAAGATTGGGACAAACTCCAGAGATATTTAGGAGGGAAAATAAATAGTGTTATTTCATTAGATAAAGCCAGAGTGATGGTGGGTGGGGAGAGATGGACATACTAAGTGTGAAGTGTAGGTTTTTGACTTGCAGTGCATAGTTGGATGGGTGGTGGCACCAAAGGGAACATGAAAGAAAATTAGCATGACAAGGAATATCAAAAGGTTAGTTTCCTGTGTGTTGAGTCTGAATTTCTTTAAGATAGCCACTTGGAGGTGTGGAAGTAGACTGCGGGACTCAGGATCAGGAAGCTCAAAGGGAAAGTATACAGTGGGGGGCACTGGCTACAGTCCAGCAATACTCTGAGGACAAGGACGACTTCACATTATTTATACTCGCCAGAGGCTAACGCACACATATGAGCTTCTGCAGTCATTGCAGTTAGTAAATATGTATGAAGGCATTGTACAGGTCATCTTAAAGAAGGAAAATAAATGTTCACTTGGAGAAGTTCTTATTAAAGATATAGCAGAGAAACAGTGAATGAGAGGGAAATCAGATATTCTAATTTTGCTATAAATATTCACATTTTTTCTGCTGGAATTTTAAACTGGTTACAATTTGTCACACTAGAAACTCCCCAGATGGCTACTTTCTTTATGGGCAAGGTTAGTAATGAGACAAATATATTCTAAGGATTTTATTTTATTAGTTATATTTTTTAGTAGGCTTCTCACCCAATGTGGGGTTTGAACTCATGGCCCTGAAATCAAGAGTTGCATGCTCTACCAACTCAGCCAGCCAGGCGCCCTGAGACAAATATATTTTAAATAAATATTTTTAGTATAATTCTATCATCACTGTTTTCTGAGTTGAAGAATCATAATGAAAAGGGTACCTTTTCCTTACTGCCACAGTAGTTCACAAAGTTCAGGAGTTGCCCTCCCAATTCTAAACCCACCATTCATCTTATTCAAAACTGGACAGACTAACAAGAGCTGATTGGATTAGGAGTGCAGAAGTTTATTGCATTTCAGTGTAAATTGCTTTAAGTGAGACATAGACATGCGTGTGGAAGTGTGTCTAAAGATGCACACATGAAGTACTGTGAGTGGAAGGAGTCCATTTAGTAGACGTGAATATTAGTGAATACTAGGCTTGTCATAACGAAATACACAAACTAGTGTCTTAAAACAACAGAAATTTATTGTCTCACATGTCTGGAGGCCAGAAGTCTGAAATCAAGGTGTTGGCACGGCCATGCTCCTGCCAAACACTGCCCCACCTTCATTCAAAGAGTCCCCCTTGCCTCCTCCTATAGCCCCAAGCATTCCTTGGCTTGTAGCAGGATAACTGTAATCTCTGCCGTTATCAGCACATGACCATCTTCCCTGTATGTCTGTGTGATATTTTCCTCTTTGAGTCTCTTTTTTTTCTTCCTATATTGACCCCAGCCATATTGGATTAGGATCCACTCAAATTTAGTATGACCTCATCTTAACTTATTACATTCACAAAAAGCCTATTTCCAAGTAAATTCACATTCATAGGTATTGGGAGTTAAAACTTCAACATATCTTGGGGGGATACACAATTCAAACAACAGCATAAACTATGGGAAGTAGTGAAAATGCATGCACAAATGTGCAAGTAAGGAATGTGTGTGTGTGTGTGTGTGTGTGTGTGTGTGTGTGTGTGAGCATGAATGCAAGTCGTAAAGAACTATGACCAAGGAACCAATTCGTTGATCTCTATTCTGTTTCCTGGTCCTTGCTTTCACTGGTTCCTTGGATAGCTTTTTATGCTGTCCCATGACTCCATTCATAATGAGTAATGGATTGTTTCCGGGCTCTCACTCCCACTTTTAATGAATACCAACACTAATTAACTGACGGTAACATGTAGCTGCTCTTGGCTGCGTGCATCTCTCACTGAGGTCATAACGACTGTTGGTAATGTAATTTATTACTCTGTAAGGCACACTCTGGGACTCTCAGTGTGAACACCATTCTGGCAAGTGCCAAAGCAATATAAGGCAGGCCTTTCCTGGTAAGGTAATATGTTCCATAGCTCCTGGGTCTCGGCATAGTGACGCGTCAAAGGCATAATGGTTCCACTGGAATGCTGTAAAGATTTCCAACCACGGTACCATCTGCTGGGAGGGACAGAGGACTACTGTTTGATCAAGGATTGCTGCTTATATCAGGATATCAGGATCAGCAACAGAAACCCCCAAATTATCAGAACACAGTGTACTTTGCTATTAGTTTCGTTAGCCTTAGAATTGTTCTGGGAGTGACAAAATGCCATCACAGAAAGAAACAACATTATACAAGCAATATCAAGGATTTCTGATTAGGAGAATGGCAGACACCCAAGCCCTTGTGTGCCCTGCAGTGAGGTCACCTGGATGCTCTACTTTAGGACCCAACTCTGTGCTCCCCATGAACTCCACCAAATTAGCTTTACATGAGGGAGCCGCCTTGCTTCTCTAGAGGATCAAAGTAGCTGGACCCATTCCCAGAGTACTGCAGATAACCAGGTCACAGGATACGTGTGCACCCTGTTCTGCTCCTAGTACACCATGCTGCAGATTCCTCAGTATTTCCCAGTTTATCCCCATAGAGGGGAACTTGGGTTCACATGCTTCCTTCTCTTATCTGCACTAATCTGGTAACCTGAGATCATTTATGTACCCTGCACTCTTGTTACAATGCTTCTGGAACTGTGTTACATTTTTCTCTCATGTATGGGGCTACTGTTTCCAACGAAGTGCTTTTATCCTTTCTATCATAACCTTTGTAATAGTAACAGCACCTCGTTGTAACACTTAAAATGCTTGTCTCACAAGGGCAGTCTGATAAGGGAAAGGATGCCGATATGGTTTTTTAAGTGACATCTGAATAGTGAAAAATCATAAGACTGTCATTACTGCCAAAGTAATAAGTGACAGTGAAAAAGACGTATTAATAGGACTAAAACTAATATGATGAAAAAAGAATGGAAAAGAGTAATGTGAATTCGAATGAATTTTAGCTGTTTCATGTGGGATTTATTGGTCAATATGCAACGCTTGCATTCACTCCTCTTTTTCTACTGCTCAATTCACATGTAGAAAGACCATTCTCTACCTACACCCATATATACAAATACATAGTAAATGTGACCATAGGGTTTTGAGACTGACTTTAAAAAAAAATTTCCAGAACTCATATTCCAAATTATTATTTTTTTAATCCTGGAGGCATGTGTTTGTTCCAATAGTACTGGAACAGTTTTAGGGAACTGGGCTTTGTTTTATTTTTTGTTTTTTGTGTTTTGTGTTTTTTTAGAAATGTCTTTGAATTTAGTTTGTGAAAACTAAAACCAAAAATCATACTTATTATTTTGTAGTTACATCTTACTTTTTTATTGAGGTATAATTGACGTACAACATTATACTGGTTTCAGGTATAAAATGTAGTGATTCAACACTTGTATTCACTAGGCAATGATCACCAAGTAAGTCTAATCACCATCCATCACCATAACAAGTTACAAGAAATATTTTTTTCTCATGTGAGGATTGTCAAGACCAAATCTTTAACAACTTTCAACTATGTACTCCTGCCATACCATTGGCTATGGGAACCACACTACACACCACATCCCCGTGACCTATTCATTTCACAACTGAAAGTCTGTATCTTTCACCCACTTCACCCACCACCTCTTCCCTGCTGAGAACCACTCCTCTGTTATCATATCCATAGGGTTTGTTTGTTTGCTGTTTAGATTACACATGTAAGTGAATCTAGACAACAAACATGTCAAATTTCTCTGTCTGACTTATTTCATTTAGCATAATATCTTCAAAGCCATCCACATTGTTGTAAACAGCAAGATTTCATTCTTTCTTATGGCTGAGTAGAATGCCACCATATATATCACGTCTTTATTCATCCGCCAGTGCACACTGAGGTTGTTTCCAGATGTTGGTTATTATAAATAAGGCTGCAGTGAACACAGAGGTGCACATATCTTTTCAAATAGTGTTCTTGTTTTCATGGATAAATACCAAGAAGTAGAATTGCAGATCATAGAATTGTAGTTCTATTTTTAAGTTTTTGAAAAACATACTTTTTTTCATAGTAAGAAGGATACTCACTCTCACCACTTTTATTTACCATAGTATTGAAAATCTTAGCTTGTGCAATTAGGCAAGAAAAAGAAATAAAGGTTATCCAAATTGGAACGGCAGAAGTAAAATTGTCACTGCTTGCAGACAACATGATTTTATATAGAGAAAACCCTACAGACTCCACCAAAAATCTCTTTGAACTAATGAACAAATTCAGTGAAGTTGTGGAGTACAAACATAACATAAAAAAACTGTTGCATTTCTATAAACGAATAACTTACTGTCAGAAAGAGAAATTAAGAAAATAATCCCACTTATAATTGCATAATAAAAGAATAAAATACCTAGGAATAAATTTAACTGAGGAGATGAGAGACCTGTACACAGAAAACCATAAGACATTGGTGAGAGAAACTGAAGATACACATAAATGGAAAGAGACTCCATGCTCATGGATTGGAGGAATTATATTGTTCAAACGTGATATTATCCAAAGCAATTTACAGATTCAATGCAATCCCTAAGAAAATTCCAGTGGCATTTTTCACAGAAAAAGTACAAACAATCCTAAAATTTGTATATAATCATAAAAGACCCTGAAAAGCCAAAGCAATCTTCAGAAAGAACAAGGTTGGAGGCATCATGCTTCCTGATTTCAAACTATATTACAAAGCTATAGTAATTGAAACAGCATGGTATTGGCTTAAAAACAGACATATAAACCAATGGAACAGACTAGAGAACCCAGAAAGAAACCCACCCATGTATGGGCAATTAATTTATGAGAAAGGAGCCAAGAATATACAATGAGGAAAGGACAATATATTCAATAAACGGGGTTGGGGAAACTGGAAAGCCACTGGAAAAAGAATAAAACTAGACCACCATCTTATACCATATACAAAAATTAACTCAAAATGGATTAATGATGTCAATGTAAAACACAAAACCATAAAACTCATAGAAGAAAACATAGGTGGTAAGTTCCATGACATAGGTCTTGGGACTTTTTTTGGATTTGACTCCAAAAGCAAAAGTCATATCCTAAAATTGTCATCACACTGTTTCATCATCTTGAATACTCATCATATTCAGAGAATTAGTTCTAAAAATCTTTGTCTTAAACCTGCCTCCTTTAATAAACATTTATTATCACATTTTAAACTCTATATTCTTAACAACAAATGTGATAATACTCATTATAACAAGTCAAAGAGATATAAAAGAAAAAATAGTAATCCCCACCCTCTTCTTTCCCTCTAACCTCATCTTCATGAGTTTATAAAATATGGTACATCCATGCTAAAGACTAATAAACAGCTGTGTGTATTAACCTGAAGAGATGTCCAAGGTATATTTTAATTAAAAAAGAAAAAGAGGGATATATACAATATAACTCTGTTTTTAATTTTGTCTATAAATGTATAGATCTATAATGTGGATGTACCATATTTTACTGCCCTGAAAATGGACAGTTTGTTGTGAATACAAACAATGTTCCAGGAGATTTCCTTAACCATGAACCTTTACGTAGAGGCACCTTTATATCTGTAGAAGAAATCACCTAAGATAGAATTTTTGGGTCAAAATGTATATGTCACATTTGCCTGGAAAGAGGAAAAAAATCCATAGAAATGGTAAGGTATCATTGAAAGTCAGTTCATATAAAAATTAAAAGTCCAATCTGTTTCCCTTTGCCAACGGCCACATAAAACTAGCCAGATGGCTGTTTTGATATTTGGTCAGAACATGGCTATATTGTGCAACAAATCCATCCCAGTCATAGGCTGCTATGTTTGTACAAGCTGTCATACTTGAACTATTTCTCATTCTCCAAGGACCTAAAGCCAAGTTTCAAAATGAAACGATGGTGATGTAGACATTTTTAAAAAATACCATAGTTATACTATAAGGTATAACCTAAAACAAAAAATATCCAGGAAATAAGAGGTGGATCTGATCACCCTATTTTATGACCACAGAGAATACAAAAATCCAAGTCTTACATATTATCAAACCATTGCAAGCTCTGCCTGAAAAAAGCAATAGTTTCACCCATTTGTGACATTCTCTAGCATCACATGATACCTACCATAGCAATGTCTGCGTTTCGCTGCTGAGTCACCCTCCCAGCCCTGTCACCTTCCTCATGTCATCACAATGACTTGTCAGCACATAGCATGCACACTGATGAAAAATGCTGCGTGCCAGTTTGCAAAAAGTACCTTCTCCAAAGACCACCAAACAATGTGTCCGGCAACAGTCTTAAGATATCTTCTTTTATCTGTATATTTTTATTATAATTTGGTGTCTTCTATGTTCATGATGTTCCAGTGTTGAGGAGAGAGGAAATACTCTTCATGATGTGTAAAATAATGAGACTCAAGGTCATGACTGAAGAGGAGTTCTAGTGTGCTCTATAAAGTTTAAATTTTATTTCACTTGGCAAATATTTATTGAGTGCCTCCTCTCTGCTGAGAATAGTCCTAGGCCTAAGGGACTTAAAAATGGACACACTGGTCACCAACCTCAAGGAGGTAAGAGACAAGCCAATGACCACAGCTGCACAGCATGCGAGGAGCCATGACAGAGATGTTTGTGAGTTGCACTGGGACCCAGTTGTCAGTCACCTGCAGTCTGTAGTCACTTGTAGAACGACCACATGTGCCAAGGAGACACACACAGCTGAATGGTCAGTTTGCTAATGAGTACTGAGAGCTCAAGAATTATTAAGTCAGGAGGAAAAAGAATTGGGCAATAAATCATATAATAATTGAAAATCTACAAGGTTTATATTTAAACTTTTCATTTTGAAAAACTCAAAGACAGACTCCCATATATTTATAGTGGAACCTAGGGCAATGTTCACCGGGTTTAGGAAGAAACAAACTTCCTAATTTATGAAATCAATGTATCAAATAAAATGCTTCTTTGGTCACCAAGGTATCCAAATCCATGTAAGAATAAGCCATTACATACTGAAGCTTGCTGTATTTATACAATCTTAATAAACAAAAGTCATTGAAAATAGAAATCTTACCTTTTGATTTAGTGTTTGTTGACAGGAACAGTCCATGCGACATGGAATTGCAGCTTAATTCAGCTTTCACAGATAAGCTATAAAATAAAGGAACCCCAGGGAATCTATAAAATAAAATAATTCCAGAAAAGGTTTTTAAGTTGAAGATGTGTTAGTTTTAGGAACATCTGCATAATCCACTTAACAGGAAATAGTAAACTTCAAAAAATATTTCCATCTATGTTTACTTTTAGTCCCAAAACATGGTAGTCTATAAAAGCACAATTTTAACCCTTGAGCTTTTCTTCTGGAAAAAAACAAAACAAAACTGGTTTTCTGGTTTTCCCCCACTACAGGGGGAATTTGCTGATTTTGCATTTGTATACTATGAGAGTTCTTAAGTAGTTTGCTTAAATAAAATATTGCTACCTTCGTTTAGTGTTTTCCTACAAGGGAATAAAAAATAGGTTATTAATTTTTTTTCTTAAGGCCATTTTGCAAGGACTCCAGTGTGTCATCACTTAACATTCATTTATATACCAGTAAATAACAACTCCTTCCCTCCTTCCTTCCTTCCTTCCTTCCTTCCTTCCTTCCTTCCTTTCTTCCTTCAGCAGTATTGACCAATAACAATTACATGCTTATCATGGCACTATCTATACAGATTCCAAAACGTACTTTACAATTATATCACAACTACTTCATTAAAAGTTTTCATAAAACAGTACAGTATTAAATTGCAAATATACATGGTTAGGTATAGAAAATTGAATGCTTCGGATTCAGCATTGTTTAATAACTTCATCAGTAGGATGATTGAATATTTTAATATAAGCCTGGGTATCAATTTCATAGGGCCCCAAATCATGTTTTTACTGCCTTTGAATTCCAAGTGATCATGGTAACTTAGGAATGCTGTCAGATAGCAACTGATTAAAATCACAGAGAAAAATTGCATGCTAATTTAGAAGTAGAAAAAAATGCATTGTGCACATAAAGTTATTGAGAATGATTCCTTATGTGAAAGAATGACAAAAAAAATCACCCAGTCTTGAACTCAGAGTGAATATAAAATGGCTGTTATAGCAGTGTGGGGAAGTCATTTCTCAAAGTATGCATAATATGCTCTAGAAACCCGAAGGTTAATTCTTGCTTGACACTCACACAGTATTACCAAAGCACACCATTCATTTGGGATACACCCATTGAAAGAAACATTGAAGCTGACAGCAAAATTGACACATATGTCTGTATTTTGTGATATTAAGATTATTAAGTCTCTTAGAAAAGACTGACAAGCAGCCCCTGGGTGTATTCCCAGCTTGACTCCAGACCACCATTATCCACTTCCACTGAGGATAGATTCAAGTGCACATGGGTGAGGAAAAGCAGATGAGTGAGGGAAATGAGCAAGAAATGGTTTGAGATCAGACCAAAATCTCATCTTTTGGAAATATTGACAGTGCTGTCCTCCTTAGAAATAAGAAGAGCAAAAAAACCAAAATACCCTCTTTAAAGACCTAATTAACATGCAAGCAGCTGCTCAGGAATTGCAAAAGCAGAACTATATTTCTCTTTTGACTAGAGTGTATCTGTATATATGAATTACTTACACGTAACATACAAATTTATAAAATATATGAAGAACTGCAAGTTTTGTTTATTTGCTTCTTTGATAACCTGCTTCACATCAGAAAGGATTGTTAACTGGCTTACAAGGACTCTGTGAAGATTGCAGTTGCAGAAGCATAGTATTTAAGTATTCCTGAATCCCCTCCTAAAGAACTGGCAGAGCAACTATAACAACAAAACCCAAAACCCAACGGGCAACATGTGCAGCAAACTAGGTGCCAAGATATCCCCACAAAATACGAGGAGCCAGAGCTCCCATAGTTACAAGACCCATGTGGGACTGTACTTAGCGCAGAAGGAAGCAAAGGAAAGTCAGCAAGACATCTGGCCACCCTGAGAATGGGAGAATGCCAACAAGCTCTCAGTGAAGGCCCCACAGCCATCTGAGAGAGGGGCTTAGGCTGGTGGATCTCACTAAAGCACTCCATCAGGACAAAGCCTCACAATGAGATGAAATTGCTAGGATAAATCTAATTTGAGCAGGCAGGGGGAACAGAAAGGAAAGAAAGAGAAGGTCCAGATAAGTGTCATTTAAAAAAAAAAAGGAAGAGGGAGCATAAGAATCATGACACCAGAAAAGATATCCCAAACTGCTACCACCATGCTAAAAATACTGGAAAACTCATTTCCCTGAAAAATTAGCGTCAGAAAAATATCAGGGCTTGATCCCATGCAAAGTTATGAAATGAAAGAGAAAGGATGAGTAGGGGGCAAAACAAGATCCTTACAAACAATAAAAATAATCGAAAAGAGAGGCCAACTAAAAGATAAAAAGTGTAACCTAGTATTTAGAAGTGATATAAGTGATCTGAGCAAAATGATAGAAGATTGAAGAATAACAAATTACAATAAGGAAAAACTCAACAATGAAGTGACTGGAGACAAGTAAAGTTTGAAAAGAAAGGTGACAAAAGTTGTTAAAAAATAAGAAGTAAAATAAAAATGATAAAATTTAAGACTAAATCAGAAGGAATGCAAGAGCAAGTAAACAACAGATAAGATCCTTGACGAATCAGACTACTCAAAAAACTAGAAAACCTCCTCAACCTGACGAAGGGCATCTATGAAAATCCACAGCTAAGATCATACTTAATGGGGAAAGACTGAGTGGTTTGCTTCTAAAGTAAAAAACAAGATAAAGATACTTGTTCTCACCACTTCTATTTAAGATTGTGTACAGGGTCTAGCCATAGCAAGTAGGCAAGAAAATGAACTAAAAGGCATTAGGGCTGGAAATGCAGAAACACTATCTCTATTTGCAGATGACATGATCTTTTTCTTTCCAATGCTCATTTATTTATTTTGAGAGAGAAAGAGTGTGCGTGTGCATGCACACGTGCACAAGCCTAATAGGGGCTGAGACAGAGGAAGGGAGAAGATTCCAAGCAGATTCTAGGCTGTCAGCACAGAGCCCTAGAGGACTCAATCTCACCAACTGTGAGATCATGACCTGAACTGAAATCAGGAGTCAGACACTTAACCAACTGAGCCACCCAGGTGCCCTGACATGATCTTATATACAGAAAATCCCAAGCAATCGATTTAAAAACTATTAGAACTAATAAAAAGGCTTATTAAAGTTGCATGATAGAAATTAATACACAAAAACCAATAGTATTTCTGCACATTTGTGAGGGACAGTCTAAAAATAAAATTAAGAAAACAATTCCATTTATACTAACATTAAAAGAAATAAATACATGGGAATAAATGTAAGAAAAGTCAAAATTATATACTCTGAAAACTACAAACCACTGATGAAAGAAATCAAGGAATACAGACGTTAAAATCCCAGTTGATTTCTTTGGAGAAACTGAAAGATTGATTCTAAAATCTTTATGGAAACTCAAGGATCCCGGAATGGAAAAATAAAATAAAATAAAAAGGCAAAAATAAAAAACCTTGAAAAAGAAGAACAAATATAGAAGACTCATACTTTCTGATGCAAAACATTCCAGTAAGCTATAATAATCGTAACAGCATAGTAATGGCATAAGAATGTGTATATAGTATCATAATACAGAGCTATCAAATAGAATAGAGTCCAGAAATAGATCCTCCCATTCAGTCCATTGATTTTCAATCAGGTACTAAAACAATTCAATGGTGGAAAGAATAGATTTTTCAAAAAGTGATGTTGGGACAACTAGATGTCTTCACTGCAAAAGAACAAAGTTGGTCCATTCCCTGACCTAATATACAAAAGTTAACTCAAAATTGATCAAAGATTTATATGTAAGAGCTAATACTATAAAAATCTTAGAAGAAAAGATAGGTATAAATCTTGAAGACCCTGAGTTAGGCAAGGGTTTCTTAGATACGATGCCAAAAGCAGAAACATCAAAAGACAAACATATAAATTCAACTTCATCAAGATTAAAACACTTTGTGTTTCAAAGGACACTAGCAAGAAAGTGAAAAGATAACCCACAGAATAAAAGTTAATTTGCAAATCGTAGATCTGATAAGGAACTTGTATCTAGAATACATAAAGAATTTTTCCAACTCAACACAAAAAGACAACTCAATTAAAAAATAGGCAAAGGATCTTAATATGCATTTTCAGAAGATATACAAATGGCAAAAGAAAAAAGAAAAAAAGAAACCAGACACATGAAAAGACGCTCAACATCATTAACCATCAGGGAAAGGAAAATCAAAACCACAATAACATATTACTTTATACCTACTAGGATTGGTATAATCAGAAAGATAGATAATAAAAGTATAAATTAAATGAGGATGTGGGGAAATTAGAATCCTCATTAACTGCTGGTGGGAATATAAAATATTGCAGCTACTTTGGAATAACAATTTCTCAAAAGGTTTTACAAATTTACCATAGGACCCAGCAATTCTGCCTAGGTATATACCCTAGAATAGTGAAGTATGTGTCTATACAAAAGCTACTACACAAATTTTCATAGCAACATTATACATAATGGGCAAAAAATGGAGTAAACCCAAATGTTCAACAACTGATGAATGAATGGATCAGCAAAATATGGTATATCCATACAGTAGAATACTATTCAACAATAAAAAACAATTGAACTGATACACATTACAACATGGATGAACCTTGGAAACATGCTAAATGACAGAAGCTAGTGTCAAAACACCACTTATGATTCCATTTACATGATAATAAATCTGATACATAATAAGCAAATCTGTAGAAATGGAGAGTAGATTAGAGAGTAGATTCTTTTTGATGTGATGAAATGTTCCAAAATTGACTGTGATAATGGCACAACTCTGTAAATATATTTTAAAAACCATTGAAGTGTACTCTTTAAACAGATGAATCATCTGTTATATGAACTGTATTTCAATAAAACCATTACAAAATATATTTTTAAGAGAATTAGATTTTTAAAAAGTATCTTAGGGGCACCTGGGTGGCTCAGTCAGTTAAGCGGCCGGCTTTGACTCAGGTCATGATCTCACAATTCATGGGTTCGAGCCCTGCGTCGGGCTCTGTGCTTGACAGCTAGCTCAGAGCCTGGAGCCTGTCTTCAGATTCTGTGTCTCCCTTTCTCTCTGACCCTCCCCTGCTCTCATTGTCTTTCTCTGTCTCTCAAAAATAAATAAAAGACATTTAAAAAAATAAAAAATAAAAAGTATTTTAAAATTCAAAAGTAACTGATGGGAAAAAAAAAAAGACTCACGAAAATATAATATATATGGAAGGCAGGCAGGTAGAAGTCCCCAAGGGGAAAAAAAAATCAAGTCCTGGGATAGAACAAATGCTTAGTTCTATAACTCAAGAAGGATTTCCCAAGAAAAAGAAACTTGAAACTATATATTGAATCATCAGCACTGATAATTACTATTGATTTAAAGAAAAATCTCTGAATGGAGATTACCAATGGGGACTGGGATGAAAATGATAAGATCTGAAAGGGAACAATGAAGGGCCTCCCTGAAATTTAAAACATTCTGTCTCCAAAGCGTGGTCGTGGAGATACAGATGTTTCTGTTGTCGTTCATCTTTAAACCTCTCAAATAGTGTGTGTTCAATACTTAGTAAAAGCAATTAAATTGACTAGTACCATAAGGCGGGATCTAATACGTGCCTCATAAGGAACACAGACAAAGTAGGGGAGAATTATCCTGCAATGAGCGTGTGAGCTTTTGAGTCACATAACAGTATCTAACAACTGTTGAGCTCTTATATCCAACAGGCATGTTTTAAAGCACTTTATGTTCATTCATTAATTTGATCTTGTGAATTATCCTAAGAGGCAGGCACTAATATTTCCCCATTTGACAGATAAGGGACCTAAGGTACAAGGTTGAATAACTTGTTGTAAGTCTGCACAGTGAGTTGGTGACAGAGGGGAAATCTGAGCCCAGGCAGCCCGGCTTTAGAGGCCATACCCTTCATTTACAATGCTCCACTCTCTGTGGGTTTGCTTAGGCAGAAGTGGTGGTGGTAGAAGATATTGGGAGTCATGCCAGCTATTCACAAGGACAAGAGAGGGGAGGTCCGACAACTTCGGAGATTAGTCAGAAGACTAAATTGGGGCCAGATCCAGAAGTACTCTTCATGCCCTGCAAATCACATATCTGATATCTGGTCTTTATTCTTTAATCAGTGGTAGGTATTATTATTCATTTTTGAGCAAGTAGCAATAAGTAGAAGTCATGTTTAATAAATGATAATAAACTAGACTGGAAAGTTGAGGAAAGAACCAGATGAAGACAGAAGATCTATCTGGAGATTTGGGGGGCTGGGAGGGATGGCTGAATTTGAATTTAAAAGGGATGACTTTGAGCCAGGAACCAGAATCCTCAAAACACTCTTTTTGTCCACAGTGCTGGGCAGTTCCCAAGGGAAATTGTGTGCAGGGGATCAAGCCCAGCAGAAACATGTCCTTTAATACTTTGGAGTGCTGACTCCCAGCAAATGATGTCTCCTGCCTGAAGCCTGGCGAATGAATTGTGCAGAAAACTGTCTGCCTGACCAGGGGCAGGACAAGAGCTTAGGCCAAAAAAAGTGCCAAGACGTCACACAACTCTTCACCCTCAGCAGCCTACCATTCTCATGCCTCATGGTGAGAAAAGAGTAGTCTGAGAAGGGCAGCGCAGACACGTGAGAGCAAGCAGCTGTGAGAGCAAGAGGGTCCAGGGCATCTCCTGGGATGGGTTTAGCATGTGCCCACATGTGACAATCCCACCCCTGCCTCTACTGCTCCCTACAGTTTCATGGACGGGCTTGGGGCGAGAAGGCTTTCCAGCCGCACCTGCCGGTGGCATAACTCCTGCAATAGTCAAGCATCAGTGATCTAAGCACCACTTACAGTGGTGGATATGGGAGCTGTGAGCTCACAGTGGCTGGTTGGTTATGAGATGAAGGGGCAGAGTCATTAAAAATGAGAGTTTTGAGCCAAAACAATGACATTAGTGGTCCTGAGAGAACTGTGGGAACCAGAAAGAGATGGGTGCTCAGAGTAAACAAGTGTTCTCCCTCTTTCTGAAGCACCACAGTGTAGTGAAACTCACAAAATTTAAGAAATTTCAAATTCTTGCTACATTGCCTTACAGCCTTCAGTGAAGGCTAAAAATTCAAGAGATAAGTTCTCCTTCAGGTTCATGCGTTTCTATTTAGAGACTTCTTTTTTAGGGGAATGGACATACAATCTATTCATATTCCTTTTAAAAAGCATAACAGAAAATGCTATGGGTTTCTTAATAAAAAATAAGTTTCTTTTTCTTGAGTATTTATTTTGTTCCAACCATTATGCTAAGCATTTTATACACATTGTAGTAACAAATCCTCACAATAGTGCTATGAGGGCTATTCTGTCCTCAGTTTGCTGATTAGGAAATTGAAGCACTGATGAATTTAGAAAGTTAAGAAGCTTATTCCAATGTACATGGCTAGTAAATAGTCAATCCATGCTTCAAACCGGGTTCTAACTTCAACATGTCATATCCATGGTTACAAATGGTGCTCATACTGTCTCTGATTTCTTTTTCTAGGTCTGGCATTCTCCCGCCACAAGTTTTGCTCATGTGGGCACTACAAAATTAACAGGCATTCTTTAAACTAAATTCTAATTAGTTGGATGTTTAACTGAATTGCTAGTCAGTTTACTCAGTATCTCTAATTCCCTCTTCAATTGTTAAAGCATGAAGCTGACTGAACATCTACCATGTGCCCAGCACATCAGTCTGCCGGAGAAAGTGAACACAGAAACTTTCTTTCCCTGTGGAGAGACATACTTTGAGAAATAAGGTCCAGCATTCCAAAACCATGCACTGCATCATTATTCGGATTACCAAGTAGACTGGCGTGATAATAAGGAATTCTATTCTGGAGTCACCAATTTGAGTCCGGTTTGGAGAAAAGGCTAGATACCTTATAGGCAAAATAATAGCAATAACTGGGATACTAATCTAATGTAAATTATTTCTACTGCCAGTGCTTGCAAAGTGACAAAGGTAATAACTCGGGAAACTTAAAAAAAAAAAAACAGAACTATACCTCAGTAGATACAAACCAAAATACAAATAATTGAGATCATTTTTCAGAATGAGTCAGATGAAACAGCTGTCTTCCACTAAATCATTCAGATGCTTCCTTTTCCAAAACGTGACCGGGCCTGAACGATTTGGAAATTGCTTCAATGATCTGTTGTGCTTTAGCAGCGGAGACTTAGAAGGAGAGAAACATATCAGACTGAAAGTTTAGAAGATAAAGCCAGAAGGTAAATGTCAGAGACCTGAGTGACCTCTGCCTGAAGCGGCGACAATAATTCAGCAAGTCGGCGAGTGCAGGGGAGATTGATGATCGCTGTTGTCTCCTTGCGCTGAGCACATCGCGGTGACAGCACAGAGCCTGGCACACTGTGGCCGCGTAAACAAGTCTTGAGGCATGAACTCCTGCTTCATATAACATAGATATACAAGGTCATAACAAGATCCCTTCCCAACAGGTGCAATGCAGGAAAGGGGAACACTCTTAGAGCTGTCTCCTGCTTGAAGTCTCAAAACCAAGTTCCAATCCCCCCATTTCTGTGTAAGTAGAGCATCCCCATAAAAACTCTTGTAAGTTGAAATGGCATACAGTTGAAAAGTAATCACCACTAGCCTCTATGGAAAAGATTTTAAGTCTTCCCAGACCTAATCAATAAGCTCTCTCAGGCTTTTCTGATACCTTAAGGTACATCTTGCTAATGGATGCACAGAATGGATCAAGGTGAAGCACCCATGCTCACGGGCACAGTTCACAGGCTTGGCCGCTGGACCCTGACCTGCGGAGTAGAGCTCCTGAGGGAGCAGCTCGGCCAGGGGGCCCCCTCTCACTGCTGGGGCGGGTGCTGCTTCTGGAACAACCCGCTGCAAAAAAAGGCTGAAGGCTATTTTTGCTTTTCACTTTTTTTCCTAACTGTGAAAAGCCTCTTCAGATTTCTTTCAGTTATCAAAAGCAGGTACTAAAGTAGGTCTTTTGTTAAAGCAAAATGGCTTTATGGGGGATACCTGTATTTAGAAGAGTTTAGATTGAGGGATGACCTTTCTTGGGACCTTTCTCAAAGAGGAGCCTGCTGTGTTCTCAGCCCTGAGTCTTACCCTGCTAGACCCCCATGAACACTGGCCGATGTGATGCAGCCGCTCCCACCTGCTTCATGCTCTGTGATCGCAAGAGACGAAGTTCTCCTTCTTAAATCGAACTCTAAGGATTTTAAACCTAAGTGGTGCTAAAAAGAGAAAGGAGAAAAGGAGAGAAAGAGGATAGTAATTCTTAACAATACTCAGTATTTTTCTCTCCAGTTTTACCAGCTTTATCTTAAAATCACCTCTCTGAATTATTCAGGATGAAAGTCCAACACGTGGTAAGCCATTTCATGAATGCTGAGGCCTCTGGCTTTAAAAAAGCCGAATAGACGAATAAATGACTTGCTTACAAATGCAGTGACTTGGAGGTGGACTCAATAGCTCACATCTGCTTACTTAGTCTCAACGAAGATAATGCTTTAAAAAAGTGTTTCATATTAAGTCACCAGGAGAAGGTATCTTGTGACAATGCTCCGTTTAAATGGGAATTTATCATTATTCAGACGCATCATTGAATTAAACTCACATCTCACTGTGATATATCCCAATGCAGCCTTCAGAGTAGTCATACAGAGAAATATGGCGTATATTGAAATGCAACCATTGTTTGCCTGTGCGGTAGGACACAGAAGCTATTTTGTTTCACAAGTATAACATGATGGTTTTTACGGGGGAAGTGAAGGATAATTTATCCAGTGGGGGAGGAATGTAATTAGCTTGAATGTACAGTATTGGAATTGGGCCAGCACAACAGCCAAGTTACTGAAAAAAAGATTCTATTTTGGATACCAAAAATTAAAATAGTGTCCCCCTAGGGACGCCTGGGTGGTTCAGTGTTAAGCATCAGACTTTGGCTCAGGTCGTGATCTCACGGCTGGTGGGTTCAAGCCCCAAGCTGGGCTCTGTGCTGACAGCTCAGAACGTGGAGCCTGATTGGGATTCTGTGTCTCCCTCTCTCTTCTCCAGCTTGCATGTGCTCTCTCTCTTCTCTAAAAAATGAATAAATGTTTAAAAAAAGTAAAAAGAAATAGTGAACCCCTATAGAAGAAGCTTATATTCTCACGGTTATTTTTTCTCTTCTTCTCTCTCTCTTTCTCAAAGCAGAAAATATCATGTAATAAGATACTAAGGGAATATGTCAAAAATAACATTTGTCAAGCATCCACTGCATGGTAGACACTGTGTTAAACATTTTCCGTTTTCGCAATGACTCTCTGCCAGTCTGCACGGCCAAGCTCCTCCCACATCCCCCCACATGTCTGTGTCCTTCGGTGCCCTCTGAACCTGAGGGTGACCCCCCAGAGGTATAATGCACTTTCAGAGACATGGACCTGGGAAGGAGCCGAGCAGACTGGAATTAGGCAGAAAACATTCTGGAGTCCCTTGTACCTGGATGCTGGCCTGAAAGGCGGGGTGGACACAAAGAGCACAGGCTGCGCAGGAATGTGCCCCCTGACCCTGCAGCCAGAACAGCGATGTGGAGTCCGGTGCAGATCCCCAAGTACTATCCACCTCCTGCCTCATTTAAGGCTAGTGCTGCCAAACTGGGTCCATCTCCAAAGTTTATGCTCTTAACCACTAGGCTACACAGCTTCATAGAATACAAAAGGTGTTTGAAATTTGCTAGTTGAATGAGTGGTGGTGTGACACACGCAGTACCCGGAGTTTAGGAGAGTAAGACTTGTATATTACCTATGGAACAAAGTTGGGGAAAACAATGCTGGGCTGTAAAAGCAAAAGAACTATGGTCATCACCAGTAAATCTGTGACATTTGGCTAGACTTTCCACAAGGGGCATCTTGTGGCTTAGCTGTCTGTGAAGGCAGTTATTTCCTAGCTCACAGGTTCCAGCAAGCTCGAGTTTTGATCAGAGTTCAGGACTCCACATTCTCCCCCGTGATAAGCTATCTCAAGCCCACAGGCAACACTGGGGTTATAGAAGAATAACTCCAGGTTGTGTTACTTAACCTGATGTATATTTTTAGGGGCAGTTCAAGAAGAAAATAGAGGAAGTGACAGTCAGTCTAATCAGCAGCAAAAATGGTCTCAGCAGGACTTTTTGGTAATATGTGAAGGTATCTATTCATTTATATTGAGTTCAAGTAAAATAACACTTAATAAAGCAGATGGACATTTAGAGGCTTTATTAGTCTTTTTTTTTTTACAATAGAAGAAAGTTTTTTAAAAGTAAACTTTTTAATGATTCTGAAATATGCCATATGCTATTTGTCAATAATTTTGAAAATGTGGAAATTACATTGAAAAATCAACCATAATCCCACCAACAAGACGGTGACCATTAGTATTCATTGCATTTTTGTATGCTAAGACCATTACCAGTCATTCAATTACAGTTCTCTTTTTACCTAACATTTATATAAGCATTCTCCAATATTATTAAGAATCTTTGGGTACAGCAATTTTATTTTTTAAAGTTTATTCATTTATTTGAGGGGAGGGGGGAAGAGAGAAAGAAAGAGTGTGCCTGAGCAGGGGAGAGGCAGAGAAAGAAGAGAGAGAATCCTAACCAGGCTCCACACTGTCAGCATGGACCCTCAGGCTTGATTTCATGAACCATGAGATCATGACCTGACCCAAAATCAAGAGTTGGACACTTAACAGCTTAACCAAGAGAGCCATCCAGATGCCTCTGGATACATCGATTTTTAATAGCTACCTAGTATCCTGTCATGTAGATTTATTTAGGGTTAACAATGTAGCTCTCTTTTCATTATGTTTGGGGGCTTTGTTTCTTCCTGTTTTAGCTTTTATTTTCCCCTTGATGAATAATACTGTCTTTATCTTATTTGCCTTTAGCATAATATTTTTCACATATGTATTTACTATTCAAACACATAAATATATTTTAAGCAGGAAAAATGAGTCAAAGGGACAGAGTTCTAACTACTAAGATTCTACCAAATTGCTGTCTAAATCTGTGGATCCAATTTAAACACCATATTCTCATCCCACCTGTGCCACCAGCATAGAACACATCGTCATTTGAGTATTTGATAACTGATATGTAAATATGGCATCCCATTACTGTAATTTGTACCTATTTTTAAAAAGACAATTTAAATAGATAAAATTATGCCACATTTACAATTCGAACATATTAAAAGATCATTGTATCTAATTGTTAAAAATACTTCCTGACTTTCAATCAGTAGTAAATACATGATAAATATCTCTTGAATTTACACTGTCCTAAAAATTTTTATTTTAGTTGTTGCTATTTTTAAAACCAGAGTTGGAGATGTCCTTGGCTTGGTCTACAGAAAGGGCAGACTTCTGGGCATGTATTCAAAATTCAAAACTGAGTTACAATGATTCCACTTTACACCTGAAAACCATATTCTTATATTCCGAAATTCAATTCCTTAAGGTTCACAGTGGCTTCGACCACTAGTTTCTTAATGGAGAAGCTTATCTCAATTTATCATTTTTACATTTATGACATTTTATTTGTTACACTTCCCATTTTCCATATTATTGCATGCCATATGTTCATTTATGGAAACTCAAACCTATTTTTTTGGTAGGCATCAGTGAGGATTATGCATCAGCATTAAGTTAACTGTATTCAAAAACACACAAACAAAAAGGAAAAAAGGAAACAGGTATGAGCATTACCAGCCTGGAGGCAGACTCACTTGCTGGAAAAGCATCCACACCAACTTCAGCAGGATGTGGGATTTCTGCCACTGACTTTTTTCCATTCATGGTCTCACTTGTGAACAGTAGAAGTGAAGGAAGCTGGTTGGTGGTCTGCGCCCGTCCAGTCAATGCTGGGAAACTGTCAGGATTACAATGCTCCTTTGTTGGCCAGCTTGGCAACCATGCCAAGAGCTGAATGGGCCACCGAGACTGAACTAGTTATGACGACTGCTTGGTCCTCTCAAATGACCAGAGGCCCTCCCACCTCTTTGCTGGGCCACCCTGGGATGACAGCATGGACGTGGAGATGCTATGATTCCTCCCACAAGGTGGCTAATGGAAAATTTCGACTTCCTCACAATCAATTTTTAATTCAGTAAGAGTTCCCATCTCACTTTTAACTTACAAGAAGGAAGGAAAGAGGGAAGGAAGGAAGGAAGGAAGGAAGGAA
>NC_043706.1:107998290-108011699 GCF_006229205.1 Suricata suricatta | reverse complement strand
TGATATTCATGGGAAAATTCTGATCTGACCAATTTAGGTCATCATGACTTTTCATGTTGATTTTTGTCATATCGAATTTCCTGGAGCCTCAATTTTCTGATTTAGGTGCAGCCCCCTCAACAACACAAAGAAGGAAACTGAAGATTATGAAGCAGGTAGGACAAAGAGATTACTAAATTAAAAGTGAGTTGTTTTTTAGCAGCTTTCTGCTAACCCAGACTCCTGGTTTTATTTAAAAAACTCACTGCCTTTGAAAATACACAGGGTCTTTTCAATAGCAAAAGATCAAATGATGTTAATCAGGCAGTGAGGCCTAATCCTTTAATGCAGCTGTCTCTTTACATTATAAACATTCCAGCTATATAAGTGGGGATGATTTTTATCTTAGCTTGTCTTTTCTTCTTCTTCCTCCCCCCCCCCCCCCCCCCCCCCCCCCCCGTCTTTCCTTGCTTCTCTGTATCTTTTGTCTCGAAATCTTAACTTCACTGTGCTACAGAGCAAGGTTTCTTCTACCTGGTTTCTAAGCCCCATCTGTGGAGACTTAGAACGAAAGAAGACAAGACGATGGGGAGGTAAGAGCATCCCACACCCCGTGCTCCCCACACTGTTGGGTGGTCACATGGACAATGTTCTTGTGGCAAGACTCCATCTACAGGGCACCACACAAAGCTCAGGCTTCTCCCTGCTGGTCACCTCTTTTCCTCCTCAGCTGTTGGTGTGGCCTGATGGCTTTTAGAGCTGCCCTCAACAGCCTTTCCCGCGGCCATCTTTTCTTCAAGAATACAATCATCATAGTTTGAATTCTGTGGCATGGTTAGCTGGAAGAAATGATTATGGAGGGGAGAAAGAAATGTGACAGTTTCCTTCCGATATTTGAAGGACTTTCTGTAGGGTGAGATTGGACTTCTGGAGGAATATAAAAGCATTAGAGCAGTGATTCTTAAATAGGGCTGTGGTGGTAAACACAGTCACTTAGGGACCCGTTCAGGTTATAGTCCCTTTCTCTGCTAAGGTGCTGATGTACCTACAATAGAGTACTACTGTTGTCCACGGGAGTATGACCTATTTCCTAGAAATATGGGAATGGAAAAAATTGAGGGATCCATCCAAGTGGATTATAAATCCAACAAGATCAGCTAAACTATATATAATTTTCTCATCTTTTTATTCCTAAGACCTAACAGGGCCTGACGCATAGCCAATAGTCCAAAATGCTTCTTGAAGTATTATTTTGTTGATGGATTAAAAAAAAAAAAAAAGAACTTCAGGTAAGCAAATGTCATGTTACTATAAGTAGAATAATCTAATAAGAAACACTGTCCAAGGTGGGTTGTCATGAGAGACAGTGAGTTCTCCATCTTTGGTACTGGTACGTAAGCTAGACAGTCGGGAGACACCCGGGAGACTAACACAACGGCAGCCAACTTGGCTATGCAAGGAAAAATCCCAACGCCTTCCATTTCATGACCACAAAGAGATTTGTTACTTGAAAGGTATAAAAAGACGCATCCAGTGAGAACATCAGTTTAAACCGAGGGACCATTTGAACCTTGTGCCTTGTTTTCTGGGAGTTGTGTGTTAAATTTGAACCATAGCTCATTAAATTCTCAGTTTTTAATTCCTATTTACAATCCTTCAGGTTTTTTTTTTTAAACTAAGAATAACATTTGTGCCTTTGAAAGTCTCCAAGAACTTGGTCTCTAAAGCACCGTATGAATGCTGGTACATATACGCTCAACGCTGTGGCTTAGGGATCCTAGAAACCCAATTCCTTCTACCTGCAGAATCAAACTCAAGCCTACCTCTTCGGCATGTTAATTTGCAACCCAAATTTTGAAATTAGCTTACGGGTGGCCCACAAGAGAATACAAACATTTCTTGAAACATTAAAAGGTTTTTAAAGATTTCTCTCCCCTCGTCCATTCTCGCCTTTCTTCTTTTTACCCTTTTTCTTTTTTTCAGCATTGAAAGAAGTTTATCATCCAAAGGAATGTGATGCCTTAATAATCACTATTTGGATATTCATACATTCCACATTCATTTATACTGAACATCTGCAGCCCATTAAAGGAAGGAATAAAGTGGGAAGGCTCCCGCCTACCGTCGGGGTGCGGTGATGATCTTTTGGCGAAGAGCGCCATCTACCATCAGTAACCGTCTGGCCTCTCTGGGGAACAGAGCAGAGGAACCGTCAACCGGAGGAGTGAATCTGTGTTCACTAGCATTTCCTCTTTTGCACAGCATTTGACTTTTTCTACCAACAATGGCAAAGGACCTGAGACCGTACATCCACCCTGCTTGTTTTAGTGGAAGCGCCCAGGTGGGTGCTTTGAAAATAAAACCTGAGCTTTCCATGTCAAAATGTTTTATCACCATCTGTGAATTCACTGGTAAAAAGGAATAATGGCTGCTCGCTTCGGAAGCACATACATTAAAATGGAAACAATACAAAGAAGGTGGGCATCACTTCTGAGCAAGGATGACATGCAAATTCATGAAGCGTTCCATAGTTTTATGAAGCGCCTAGAAGTTTTCAATTAAAAGAATATATCCTCTGGGTTCTGCTATGGTCCAGACAGTGTTAACTTTATTTTTTCTCTTGTGGGCTTTGATTTTTCTCCCCCAGAAATTGGTTTTATTTGATGTGCCCAAGTCTTAAGGTTTTCAATAAAGAAAAAGCGCCATAAAAATGAATACATAATAAAAATAATTGTAAAAGAGTAATAGAAAATTCAGATTCTACTTCTCAGTCTGGACCATTCTTAAAAGTTCTGGATCTTCTGATGAATAACACAAATCTCAAGATATTATTCAGATTAAGACTATTCTTTAGAAGTATGGGAATCTTAGAGGTTTCCCAGAGTCCTCCTGTTACAGTCAAGGAACCTGGGGTCCAGAGTGGTGTGGTGACTGTGTCACACACTTCCTCTGCTGACTCCACACCCAACTGATGACTACCCTAGGGTCCTTTCCTTTGGACCACTCTTCCCTCACTGAGTTCACAGAATTTTTCAGCTTAGAGGGTATTGGAAATACTGGGACTGTATAAAAACTCATTGTAATATTGTAGGCTATATCTGAACAGCTTTCTTACCTTTAAACTCTACTATGTTCTGTTTGTGTT
The DNA here is from genome assembly GCF_006229205.1 of Suricata suricatta. Taxonomy (NCBI): domain Eukaryota; kingdom Metazoa; phylum Chordata; class Mammalia; order Carnivora; family Herpestidae; genus Suricata; species Suricata suricatta. The sequence goes on along the minus strand of NC_043706.1, from coordinate 108,008,575 downwards.
AATAAAGTACAGATCTCTCTATTTATAACACATAAAAACACAGATGCTGATTCTAAATAGTTATATAATTCACTACATATGTCTCCAAAATCATTCATATAAAATATTTTGAAAATCGTTTTAGATTTTTCTTCCTTTTCAGGGAGTTTTAAGTAATTTAAATTATATGCCTTTGATATTCATACAGTTTTTCCTAAATAGCATGCCTGACTTTCAACAGAAGCTCTTGGAAATAATGTATTTTGAGTGCCAATGGCAGAAATTTTACCTAATTATACAATTATTTACTATAAAGGAATGCTGCTATTGCAGGAGCGAGGCAATGGGCTAAGGAGGAGACCTTTGGGTTCAAGTCCCCAATGTCTGCCACTTAGTAGCTCTGTGATTTAACCTAAGTTCCTAGACTCCCTGTTGGAGGAATGTGTGTCCATCAGCAGGGGCAGGAAAAGGGGTGGAAGGGAAGGGAGAGGTAAGAAAATCTAAGCTGTCTTTCTCATTGGGTTGTTGCTAGCCTCAAACACAATAACATCCTTGAAAGTTCTTTGAAACTTACAAATCAAATTTAAGTCAGTATTCTGATGGCCAGGGAATTTGCTCCCTGCCGTGCAGCATGCGTGTTAGACAGAAGCACTGTATCTAAAGGTTAAAAGCTGGGTTCTCTGATCTACCAATCTGAATGGAAGCCCAGCTTCATCGCCTTCTAGCTGTGCACTCTCTGGTGAGTTACATAGCCTGCCTCAGCTCCACATTCTGAGGGAATACTAATTGAACGCACATTTTAAGGAGTTGGGTTAAGATTAAGTTCAGTGGTGCATGCAAGGTACCAGGTGGGATGCCCAGCCCCCAGCAAGTAAACATTCATTTAGTTCAGTGTTATGAGATTCCTGGCTCTGGCTATTCTTTTGGTTCGACACAATAAAGAATCTGGAATAGTTGGGTTTCTTAACCCTCAAAATGTATTCATTAGGTTTCTTCATCCATGTATAGAGGTCTAGCTGATACATTACCTCCAAGGACGTTAAGGAAATTCCAGTGTCATGAAAAAAAAGAAACCCACCATCAATAATAAGGATTCAAGAGTTGGAGAGCTAAACCCAAGAATATCTGCTCTTTATTCTGTCTTTATCACTCCTATCTTCAGAGCTGTCCCCACAGAAAAATTCTACTCCAAGAAAAGACTTCGGGATGTTTCTTGACTCTACACTTAGTAAGTGTTCCCAACGATTTCACATTCCTTATAAATTTATAGTCTTATAAATGTCATATATATACATATACATATTTTGTTATTTGTATTACAAATAATTTGTTTTGTTTCCCTTATTTTTACTCTACATCCTATTTTAGATTATGGACCTCACAGAGAATAAAGTCTTGTTTTTTCTCACTATACCCAATATTCAATTTCTGTGAATGACCCAAGGATCATTAAAGCCTTGGCAATTACATGAACTTGGATTCACACTGTGCCTCTTTACCTCTTTGTTGGGGATGCTTGGGAAAGTTGCTTCAGTCTCTGAACCTTAGTTTCTTTGTTCATAAAGCGAAGCCAGCCTTGCAGAGTTGCTTTGAGTCTTGGAAGTAATACCTGGAAACACATTATAAGCCTTCAATAAAAGGTCACTATCCGTGTCTCTCTAAGTCACCTGTCATGATGATCGCTACCATGGTGGCCATCAACTCTATGCCTATCCCTAGGTTTTGACCCAGATTCACAAGAACCAAAGAAAAAAACAGGAAAGAAGGAAGATGAAAAAAGCCTCGAAGTGTGGAGGGAGCTGAAAGCTTTCTCTAAGTCCAAATTAATAAACACAGAACAATAAATTATTCCATTATCCAGGAAGTCCCAGCCAGCTTCCTTCTGCTGATGAAAAGGAACACTGATTACATGGTGCCACCTAGTGGGAGTCTTCTAATACTACAAGCAGTGGCTCTCTAAGCGGTGGGGAAACCAAAGCCCCAAGAAGTTTGTATTTCTTCTCGTCTTCACTGAAAGGCCGAACACACTGCTTGTTCCCACACCCTCCTCTTTCACCCATCCTGAACAGGGATGTGGATAGTATACACAAATATGTTCAACAGCGCTTTACTATTTTGCTTATTACTTCTTCATTGATAGATATTCTCTATGCTTATAGATTAGCTCAATAGCAAATAGTTGGCAATTAACCGACATGAATGAATCACAAAGAAACAAAGGATGATGGGTTAATTTTTCATATTTTCAAGTTAAACTGAGGCCTTGACATCCATTCCGGATTTTTTTTCACAGCTCAAAAGAAGAAAATGTTCATCATTAATTATGAAAGTTTAAAGAAAAATATTTTATCTGATAGTGCAGCCTTAATTATTTATTAACAATTATTATTTTTTAAACACAATGATGAGTAAAAGAAAAAAGTCACTAATGGGGCGCCTAGGTGGCTCAGTCAGTTGGGTGGCCAACTCTTGATTTTGGCTCAGGTCATGATCCCAGGGTTATGGGATCGAGCCCTGCGTTGGAGTCCACACTGAGTGTGGAACCTGCTTTAAGATTCTCCCTTCCCTCTGCCCTTCTCCGCCACTTACTCTCTATCAAATTAAAAAATATATCTACTTAAACACAATGTCCTATAGTATCTATAGATACTCAGTTCTGAATCCCTGGGCAGAGGAAAGGAGCAGATTCAATGACCCCTTTATCATTGATTCACTTGTTTATAGTAGAATCTATGAAGACAATCTATGAAGCTGACTCCGCTAATGGGGGAGTTCCAATAGCCCAAATACCAAACAGCATACCCTTCCACCTCGAGGAAATGCTGGTTTATAGGCTAGAATTTTAGAATTAAAAGGCACTTTAAAAACTAGATGGGGGCGCCTGGGTGGCTCAGTTGGTTAAGGGTCCGGCTTCGGCTCAGGTCATGATCTCATGGTTCGTGGGTTCGAGCCCTGCTTGGGGCTCTGTACTGACAGCTAGCTCAGAGCCTGGAGCCTGCTTCGGATTCTGTGTCTCCCTCTCTCTCTGACCCTCGCCTGCTTGCCCCGTCTCTGTCTCTCAAAAATAAATAAAAAATAAATAAAATTTAAAAATTAAAAAAAATTAGATGGTCCAGCTTCTCCTTTTGTAGATGAATTCTATTTATCTTACTCCTATTATATGATTTTGTGTTTTACCCTTGCCTGCTATATTAGGTCTTGTTACAGAACTGTCTGGTTCTATTAACAAGTGGAGCTGTAAAACACCTTCTACAATGTGTCATTTATTGGGAGAGAGTGGGCCTGGGAGAGAATTAGAAACAGCTGAAGGCACATACAGCAGCACCCCCCCCACCCCAGCTTCCCTCCCACCCCCTGCCCCAGCTGCTCCTGTTTGAAAGGCAGTTTACAAGCTCAAAAGAGAATAAAAAGCAGCGGAAAGAGCAGAACAGATGTGGCTGCTGCCTGGGCTCTGGTGGTCGATGGATCATGTTCTCAGAAACAGGAAAGACCTCCCGGCAGTCTGGCGGCTTCCTCCCCAGCTCCCTGCCTCCCCAGCCTCACCTGGCACAGGAGAAGAGGGACACACCTGTCTCCCAACTCAGGATACTCTTCTTTACACAAAAGCCGAAGCCCTTAGATTAACGGCATCTCCTCTGGTTGAAGTTGGGAACCATCCTCCAGAGACTGGTTTTGTTCATCTAATTAACATTTTTAAGCTCCTGATTTTTGCCACTCTATGGATGCCTTTGGGCAGGGCGATTCTACCCCCAAATGGGTCTCTCTGCTACATTTCCCACCCGCTGCCATTTTCTTGTCACCATATCTAAGGGAATGTCATGCTAGGTTTTAGGTTCTGAGGATAAAAGATGGATCAGACGGTGTCTACCCACAAGAATCCTTCTGCTAGTGTCAGCCATCATGATAAAATTAAGAAATATTCCATGAGCTCAGATATGAACTTCTTAAGTTAATTCTGCAAGTCAGAGCCTGTTGCATAGGGTGAGGATGGGGTGATAGGGCAGCTAAAGGTACCTGTACAACTATGAATAGATGTTAGTCTCTGAAGATGGACCACTGTGAAGATTTGAGGGCATACCAGGAAACTGATGTAAAGGCATTACCTACTCAGATCATTTAAAACAAAACAGAAATGTTGTCTTTGCACATGTAGAAATCTATCACTCTGTAATCCAGATGTGTACAAAGGTGACTATCGCACCTTTTGATGGCAGTTGGCCTGGAGCCAAACTGTCCTTGCTTCGTTTAAGATTAGCCGGAAGAAGGCACATTGTTCTAGGAAATGTCCTTGCCATCGCCCTCGGCCACCCAGACTTGGAGAGCTCAGCTGCTGCCCATCTCAGCAGGAAGTCTCCCCCCCCCCCCCCCCCGAACTCTGTAGTTGCTGGCTGGTTTTATGGGGGAGGGCACCTCCTGCCTTCTCTCCTCTGCTGCAGTCCTGAGCTGCAGGCAAGAAAAGTGGCAAAAGAGAACAAAGCCCAGTCTCTTTCTCTTGAATAAACATCCCTGTCCTACCGTTCCTTCACTCCCACACGGACCAGCCCACATTTCCAGTCTGTGAGGCGTTGCTCTGATACCACCTAGTTACATCAATGATCAAACCCTTCCTCTAGTTTCTCTCCTCTCTCCACGGTGTCTGTCGGGAGCCTTTCTAGCCACTGAGAAAAGAGGGGTTACACGTGAAACTTGTTTATTTTCTTGATTTCCTTACTCACTTTATTTTTATTTTTCAAAGTTTATTTATTTTTAAGGGGGAAGGGGCAGAGAGAGGGGCAGAGACAGAGAATCCCAAGCAGGCTCTATGCTGTCAGCGCAGAGCCTAATGCTGAGTTAAAACTCACAAACCTCGAGATCAGGACCTAAGCCGCAATCAAGGATCGGATGCTTAATTGACTGAGCCACCCAGGTGCCACTATTTCCTTATTCATTTTAATATAAACATAACATCAGTTTTCTGCTTATAATTCATCAACAACATAAGGGATTTAATTGTAAACGTTTTCTCCTTGGCTCTACAGACTGTGGCTTCTTACCCTTGGCACCGGTGACATTTTGTGCCAGATAATTCTTTGTTGTGGGAGGTTGTCCTATGCTTCCCACAGGAGGAATTTTAGCAGCAGCCCTGGTCTCTTCCCACTGGGTGCAACCCCACTTTATGGCAACCAAAAATGTCTCCAAACATTGCAAGTGTTCCCTTGGGGTAAAATCACCTTGAGGTTGAAAAACTTTAAACTTTTTAAAATAAGTTAATGGTTGATCGTTGATATAGATCAACTATTAACTTTTTTTTAATCTATGAAAGTACAGCAGGCAGAAGCAATATTTTATCTTAGGGGGAGAAAAAAAGAACTTGGATCTTGGTCAGACTTGGTCTCTACTCTTTTCAGTCAGTTGCTAACACCATCCTTATGATGGTTTCCAAGGCAGATTTTCTGTTGACCCACTGCTATCTCTTCTCTCCCCTAATTCTTTACCTAAGTAATTATAAAATCTATTTCATGCATAGAGTCTCATTTAATGCTTACAATAGTAAGAAGCAGGTACTAACAGCCAGCTGGCTGGGGAGCAGCAGATGTCCTGGGAAGAGACATGGAGGAAGATGGCCCAGAGCTACAATTCCGGCACCACAGTTCCCTGGCCACAAACCAGGCCAGTTCGTCAGCTTCCGTGCAACACAATTTTCTCATGTGAAACGTGGGATTTTTAATACCTTGGAGGGAGGGTGGGAGGATTAAACTACAGTGAGCTAGGGGCACCTGGGTGGCTCAGTCCGGTGGGTGTCCGACTTCGGCTCAGGTCATGATCTTGCAGTCAGTGATTTTGAGCCCCGCTTCTAGCTTTGTGCTGACAGCTCAGAGCCTGCAGCCTGCTTCGAATTCTGTGTCTCCCTCTCTCTCTCTGCTCCTCCCCAGCTCGTGCTTTGTCTCTGTCTCTCAAAAATGAATAAACGTTAAAAAATTTTTAAAAAACTGCAGTGAACTATTGACAACACATGTCATAGGAGAGGCTCCATCGGCTGTAGCTTTTTTTGTTTGTTTGTTTTTACTGTAACACCAAGACTGCACCATCGTGTGCCACACCACAGCTGCACACCTAGCAACTTTCTCTTTCTGGTCACAGATCTCTTGAAGGATTTGTTCAACAGAAAAATCCTCAGAAGCAACTCAACTTGTAGACCATTTCAGGATATTCACAGATTCGCCTGAAATGTATAGTGTATAGTGGGCCCAAGGGAAGAAGCCCTCTAGTGAGAACCTACTAATTTCATCTTTTCTACCAATTGACTCAGGTAAATGGCGCCAAATAGTTTTCCTTGCCCACTGCTTAACATGGGTGACCCTTCTGCAGAGACAAATTGATTCAGATTTCCTCCAACACTACTGATTGGCCAACAGGTCCTTGAAATAAGTCACTGGTTTGGTAGAAAGCAAATGGGATTGCCAGTTTCCCTTCTGCGGGGGAAGAAAGAAGAGTGAAAGGGATAACTGGTAAAAAGGAGTCAAGGTCATCGAATAGGATTAGTCACTCTATTAGTTCCCCCTTGCTGCTATAACACATTACCACACACTTAGAACACACTTAATCCAGCAAAAATTTATTACCTGACAGTCCTGGAAGTCAGAACTCCAAGACAGGTCTCACTGGGCCAAAAGATGTTGGCCAGGCTGTATTCCTTCCTGGAGGTTTGAGACAAAAATCTGATTTTCTTGCCTTTCCTATTTCCTACCTTGTGAGATTGCCCATGTTCCCTGGCTCATGACCCCCTTCCATCTTCAAAGCCAGCAATGGTTGGTTGAATTTCTCTCATGTGACATCACTACGATACCTACTCTTCTGTCCTCTTCTTCCACCTCCAAGACCCATCTAGATAATCCAATATAATCTCCCTATTTTATTTTTCATTTTTATTTAACATTTATTTATTTTTGAGAGAGATCGCAAGTGGGAGAAGGATGGAGAGAGAGAGGGAGATACAAAATATGAAGGAGGCTCCAGGCTCTGGGCTGACAGCAGGGCTTGAACCCACAAACTGTGACATCAGGACCCGAGCAGAAGTTGGATGCTTAACCCACTGAGCCACCCAGGTGCCCCAAATCTCCCTATTTTAAATCCAGCTGATTAGCAAACTAAATTTCATCTGTTGCCATTTCCCTTGGCCATGTAATGTAACATATTCACGGGCTTGGAGATTAGCAGACAGACATCCTTGGGAAGCCATTACCCAATGTATCATAGTCACTTTCTTTTTGGTATTTTTGATGTCAAGGAAGAAATAAGCCCTGTTTCAAACCCTGATCAATCTTTACAGTTTAGAAAAGCAACATGATGACAGTACTTTTTGAATTGTCATAACTATTTTTGGATAATAAAATTCCTTCAAAAAATTCATTATCATCTTTAAAATAGGGTCTCTCAAAAACGATATATGCCCAATTTCTTGTCAACCTGATGTCTTCTAACTCCTGATAATTTAGGCAACTGGAGAAATTCTTTACAGCTTGCTACACAAAGTAAAGAAAACTCACATGTATTTTGTCAAAAAAAAAAATTTGCAAATACACGTAGAGGTACCCATGAAGACTAAATGAAGCCTGCACGAATGAGGAAATCAAAAGGAAATCGAGGCACTGTTGGCAAAAAAAGGGGGACCCGGGCACTCAGAAGGAAAACTTAGAGGTTGTACTGCACATTCACCACCTGGCTTGCAGGCCTATTGCTTCATGACCCCCATCTCTAGAACGTTCCTCATTATGTACTTCTGCGAATCAAACATTCTCCTCTTTCTTATTCTACTGGACCTTTCGTTTGTTTAGTTTTGTTTTCCTCCAGGGGACCTGACCATTTTATCTCTGATCCTTCCCTCATCTGGCACCACCTAGCCCATCCCCCAATCGGTTTTAACATATGCCCTGCTGTGCTCGCCTTTCACTGGGTCCTTAATCATATTTACACCTATTGTTGCACTCTCTAAAACAATTACTTTATGTCTTCACTCTCCATAATCGTCCAATGCCTCCTTTTCCACTCACAAATGCTCTGGTTTCCTTTCCGTCCAGCATGGTAAGACCGCACCCCAGAGCCCCACTTTGAATTAGATACGGCGGTGTTGCTTATTTTGGTCAATGCCATGTAGGAGCGTGATACACCGCTTCCAGAGACAGGCTCTAAGTGGCAGGATGCCACTCTTCTCTTTTCAGTTTCAGCCACAGAGGAGCACAGAGAGCCTTCTAGCTCTGTGGATGCATTAGAGCAGCATTGCCTGGCTGATCAGCAATAGACACTTAGCAAGAGAGAAACAAGACTTTGATGTGTTGAACTGCTGCAATACAGAGGGAGATTGTTACTACAACATAACCTAGTCTAGATTTTGCTTTGTATTTCAATGAGAAAACAGAAGCAATCAGAAGAGAATTCTACAATCTCCCATGTCCACATCTGCCATAAATTAGTTACCAAATACTTTCCTTCTTCCTGTATTATGGATGAATTCTCCATATTCCTAAGGTTAATCTTTCAGTTTATACACTAGATTGCATCCTCTTTTACCTACTCAAGGCCATCATTCCAGGCTTGTGGAATGTAATTAAACTTTTTATGGAATGTAATGGATTAACCTCTTCTGGAATGTAATGGGTTAACTTCATCTGGAATGTAATGGGTTAATTTACTGACTAATTTGTTGCAAATTGTTCCCCTGCCCCTTTTGTATGGTCTGATCAAGGCCTGCCTACAGAGAAATTGTTTAGTCACATCCCACTCTGATTGGTCATGTTAGAAGAACAAGGAACTAACTTGATGGGTTCCCGCAAAAACTGGTGATTGGCATGCCACAATGTAATTGGCTCTCAGAGAATCCTGTGTATGTCTATATAATCTCAGGGTATTCTTGTTCGGGGCCATTCTCTGCTCCTTCCCATCTGGAGTTCAGGTTTGGCCTGGCCGTAATTAAAGTTTTGCCTCGCTTCAACTCGGCGTTTGGTGGTCTTTTCAACATCAGCCTACAACATAAATGTTGGGTACCCTGGTTACCAAACCTCTGATTCTGACCCTTCCCACAACACACTTTTCTTGCAGTTTTCTCCAGCTCACTAAATAGCAACTCTATCTTTCCAGTTGGTCAGGCCAAATTTTGTGGAGTCATCATCCTTCTCTTCCATACTCCACGTCAAATCTGTCACAAATCTTATTAGTCCTACCTTCAACTTGTATACAAAATTAACAACCTCTCACCACCTACATTACCACTTTGGACGAACCCAGAATCATCTCCCCAAAGAATTATTTCAGTAGTCTCCTAAATGATCTCCCTACTCCCTCCCTGCTCCATATAGTCTGTTCTCATTACCCTCTCCGAGTCCTTTGTATGCATCTCTGCTAAATGCCTTTAAAAATTGGTATCATGAGTTGTTGATGAAATTAAGACAGATAGTTGAGACAGTTTTTGGGAGTAGGGGATTCTCCAGCGCTTGAGTTGATAGAGAGACTGTGATTGCATCATGGGATTGTTTTCACTCCCTAAGCCCTTTTTGGCTAGTCCCAAGTTCTCACAATGTTTTCCTCTCTCCTAGTTTACATTTCCCTTCTGGACTACTTTCCTTGTGCCTCTGTTAAAATGTTCAGAGACTGCCCACCTTTTAGTGGACTTCTTTATTTCTTCCCCCCTCAGACGCTGAGTTGCTGATTTTGGCAAGATTTTCGTGCAATTAGCCCTCCTTCTCCAGAGGCACACTTACCCTCGGCCTCTCTTCCTACCCAACTACAATCCCTTTAAGTTTGACAGAGTTCCGTTGAGTGGAGATGAGCAAACAAGTAGTGAGTGACTAGTATGCACCAATCACTATGCCCCGGATGGTTCGGTGCCTGAAGGACAGCCATCAAGGCCAGGAAGGTGGAACACTTCTTTTCCAAAAGGGTCTGAGAAAACCTGGGGGAGGAGAAAGAGGAGAGGAAGGGAGGTCAAGGAGCTCGGGAGGAAGAGGCGGATGGGGAGGAGGCGGATGGGGGAGGAAGGAGTGGTAGGGAGGAGGCAGAGGCGGGGAGGAGGGGGAGGGAGGAGAGCGAGGAGGGGGAGGAGCTTCAGGAGGCGGCCTAGCGGCCTGCTGGGATCTGCTAGACCGGTGGCCGCATGGCTTCGGCCTCCGCTGCGCTCCCGGGCCGCGGGGCCCAGAACCTGCTGCGGTTCCTGCGGCTGGTGGGGCAACTCAAGGTGAACGGGCGCCGGGCCGGCAGGACCGTTTGGGGCCGGGCGGGCGGCACGCGGCGAGAGGCCGGGGTGGCCGCGGGACCCCGGAGCCCCGGCTCGCCG
>NC_043706.1:107903948-107998190 GCF_006229205.1 Suricata suricatta | reverse complement strand
GGTTGTGCGGGACCCCCGCGGTGGCCCGCGTCCGCCCTGGTGTCCGATGGGGCTCCCGACCCCTCAGCTCCGCAGTTAAGGGTCGCCCTCCGAGCAGCGGGTTGGAAGAGTTGACCTGCGCATCAGTCTGGCAGATTTTAAGCGGGGTGATTTAAATCTGTTTCTTAGGTCCTTCTAGAGATAACAAGAACTTTTTTAAAAACAGTATTGTTTGTACTACACACTGCATCCTGTGCGCCCTCCCCTTCCTTTGTCTTCTCCCCCATCCATAATTTTTGCAGAATTTCTACAAGTTAAAAGCAGATTATCTACTTCCTGCCACTATTGTTAATGTTTATACAGTCCTTTAGAAATGCACTCTTCTGGGGAGAAAATGCAGTCTCACAACAAGATCACATCCTGATCTGAACAGAAGGAAGAATTATGACGGGTGGTAGCAGGAGCAATTAGAAATGCCTTTCTCCTTTCTGCCCCAGAATTTGGAGGTTTGTCACTTGTTCAGGTTCAAACCACAAGGTTTTCTGCCTGTATTGAATGGTATTGTTTGAAGTCAGAAAGTCCCAACACATGTAGTTAGGAAAAACAAAAAGTAATTTACCACTTTATTTTTCTGTCTAAAGGACTTGTGTAGTTCCAGAATTTACACATTAGTAACACAGAGTAATCTGACGATTGGAATTTTGCATGGTATGCTTTTGAATTAGTTCTCCCTCTCTCTGTCTCTTTCTCCTCTGTCCTCCTTGGTTTACTTGATTCCAGATGTTGATCTTTAGGTTAGTTGAGAATTTTTTAATACTTTCTGAAACCATGACCCTGCTTCTATACCCTGTTCCCCGGACCGGACTTTTCTTGAAGAGCATAACAGAGAGTTTAAATATTTATTTTTAGAAACTTCTTTCTCTTCTTCATTTTCATCAGAGAGTCCCAAGGACTGGCTGGGTGTACAGAAATGTTCGGAGTCCAGAGAGTGTATCAGATCACATGTACAGAATGGCAGTTATGGCCCTGGTGACCAAAGATGAGCATCTTAACAAAGACCGGTAAGCTGATGTGAACATTAGGATCTCTAGTCTGTGGGTGTGTACCACTTCTCTTGACTGAGGCCTGTGTGGAATTCTTATAGGTTAGTTCATCTATCAAGTTACATTATTTGGGACAAACCATGCAGATTCAGGATGTAGGAAGGGGAATTATGTATGTTGATTGCTTCAGTTGTAAACTGTCTTCTGGGTTTTCTCTGGCAAGTGATAGAGCCTGCTTTGGTCTCCAGAAAACAAAAGTGTGATAATAGAATTTCCAGGGCTTGAGAGTGAGTGTGGTAGGCCTAAAATCCTATCATTGTATTAGTTCAGCATGTGCTTTAATCTAGCCCCTTTTGTAAATTCTAACACCTGTTGGTGAGGTGACTTTTTAGGGAAGTAATGTGCAGGATGTAGCCGAGAAAGAAAGCCTCTCCTTCAATCAGTCAGCAAGTGTTTTAAAATGCTTTTTGAACACAGGACAGAGTTTCCTAGCACTAGAAGACAGTAAAATAAGTCTCCCGTGAATTACACAGGTCCCAACGGGCTTCTATAGAAAGAACAAAATAAGTTATGTTAAAAAATTAGCAAGGTTGGGGTTGCTGGCTCAGTCGGTAAGAGCATGTGACTCTTGATCTTGGGGCCATAAGCTTGAGCCCCACTTTGAGTATAAGGATTACTTTAAAAATAAAGAAATAGCAGAGTTTAAGGAAAAAAACCTAACAGGTTATTCTAACAGAAGAGATCATATGTTCTTGGGTGATCTTAATGAAAGGAACGGAATCTGCGGTAAGCTCTAAAGAGTTGATGAGGTAGAGTAAAAGGCTCAGTATGCAGAGAGAATGGCCTAGCAACCAAAGCTCTGATGTAGGAAAGTCAAGGTATATTTGGAAACAATAAGTCAATCAACTTGATTGTAGCAAAGGTTCATTAGAGAAGGTTCATTAGCTCTATTATTCTGTAGATGGTATGGAAGTGGGATTTTTGGCAAAAAGTACAAGATGAATATGGTGTCAAATAGAGATCAACCTAAGTGTAGTCTGAGATTTGAACTGGATGACAGAGAGGGACTGTGGTCGGGACACCCCTGAGGAGGCTGTTAGGCCTTGTGCCTCCTTGGAGGTAGTGGGCACGTGAAACAGACAGCCCTCTGGGACATTTATATCATGACCTGTCTTTATTATTTTGACAATGATTATCCTCATCACTAATTATTATCACTCATCCATTTGCTTAATGATCAACATGTGCCAGGAACATAGGTTATCAAATTTAGTTTTTATACCAACCTTAAGATGTATTATTATTCCTTTTTTATAGATGATAAAATGAAGGCTGACGGAATTGAGCATTGAAAGAAATTAAGTAACTTGGCAAAGGTCACGTTGTGGGCTGGTAGAATATAATTACTTTAGAAAATACTGCATTAAAATGCCCTGTGAGGGTGGAGGAAAAAAAACACACACAATTTGAAAATAGTATAGAGAATCTTGTAGTGAATCTGATTTTGTGTAATTATTCACCATTTCTTGCCTGGTCAGATGTGTCCGTCTAGCCCTGGTTCACGATATGGCAGAATGCATCGTTGGGGACATAGCACCAGCAGATAACATCCCCAAAGAAGAAAAACATAGGCGAGAAGAGGTCAGTGTTAACTGTTAACTGCCGGAGTCCAGCTCCAGCAGGTCCAGGGCTCCCTGAAGGATGGACGGTGTCGGCGAAAGGGAGCGAGAGAGCCTCAGATTCTTTCTGCTCACCAGGCAGGCATCTCTGCTCTGACCCGAGAGTCAGCTTTTTTTATTAAACAAGTGTATGGGGTACAAAACAGAAGTGGCGATTGCCTTAGACAATGATTTCTGATGACAAATTTTTTGGTATGTAAAAGTTTCCCAGAACATAGATTGGTAAAAGACTCCTGCATAACCTTTATCAATAGTGATTGAAGTAGGTGACTAGATGCTTATCACATGGGGAAGGAAGGGATCTTTAGCATTCAAATACAAGGCAATGTTTTTAGCATGGTAAAGGCAAGAGTCAGTTCTTTGTGAGCAGAGGTCAATAGCCTGTTTTTCAAGAGGAAGAAAAGTAGGTTTTCTTAGGAAACGTAATATTTGCTCCTATAATCACAAAAGAAGAAACTTCTATAACACGTTTTTTCATAAGGTACAATTCACGTATTTTTAGCATAAGAAGGCAAGTCACTCCTGATATCAGTCAGTCAGGTGCGTTGGGGGTCAGTGTTCAAGCAGAAATTGAGTGTGGAGGGGGGATTGAGTGGGTGAAGATGCCTGTCGCCATCTGTTAGTAGGAGACCTTGCAAACCTGCTTTACCTCACAAGGAGATTTTTGCTCAACTTACAAGTTCAGAAAAACTGGCTTCCTGCAGTTGACTCCACAAGAGACCACCAGAGAAGTCTGTTGCCGAAGCCCAGCTAAGTTTATTAGACCTGTTGCAAGTAAGGGAGAGCACCTGGGCAGTTTTAGTAGTGTCTTAGGAAAGGGAAGTCCGGAGAGGATATTTATCAAGTTTTAGAGCCTGGGCTGGAGGATGCTTAGGTGGATCTTAGAGATGGGCAGCTAGTTAGATTGCACAGGGTTTGGGGGAAAAACAGGCTTGGATTGGCAGGACTGTGAGGCAAAGTCTTAAAGTCTTGAGGAGTAAGCTCTTGGTGCTTACTCTGTTTTGGGTGGTTTACGGTCTTTTCTTCCAGAAGCAGGGATTTCATGGGGTAAGCAGCGCACGGGTTTTTGGTTGTTCTCAACCTTGTTTAACACAAGATCGGGAAAGTATGCCGGTTCCCTGCCTTGTGTAACACAGGGACCGGAAACTGTTGGTTTCTGTTCGCTTTCGGATGTGGACAGAGATGGTATGGCTTTCATTAGAACAGTGGCTAGATCTTGAAGGGATTCTCCATGCTGGTTAAGCTCTTCAGAGCAAAGTTCTATGAATCACAAATATAATCACTATTATAATAATCTGTGAATTTTCCATTAGCATTTTAATTTATTGGTTAGACATAAAGAAAATATTTGAAATAGTGAGAAATAAACATTAATAAAGTATCAAATCTGTGTCAATTTGGGCTCTAAATCCAGAGTCCAAAGCCAAAGAGGGATACATTTCTGGGGCAGAGGTTGGAAAACCCAGGATTTTTGTTGTTCTTGCATAATTGGGTCTCCATTCAGGGATTATTGCACACTACTTTTATGATAGGAGTTTGGTCATAAATTCCTAAGTGGGTGGATCCTTCATCAACATGGTTTAACAGGGTAGGTGGGCTTGAAGAGCTGTTCTCAGTGCTGAGGGAGACTGGAGTCCAGTGGCAAACAGTATTTTTATCTCTGCAGAGACAGGAAGATCCACAAGGAATCCCAACTTAGGAGTTCTGACATGGGAACGAGGGAAATCATGTAAGCAGTGTTTTCTTCCTGGCAAAGTGCAGATTCAGAATACAGCCTCAGCATCGTGACAGCTTGTGCAAAAAGGAAGGAAGCTGAGGAATGTTTCTCTGTAGGAGTTGAGACTGTTGGGAATAGAGAATTCCTAGATTGATTGGCAGAATTAATACAAAAAGAAACCGTTCAAGAGACAGCATCGCAGAGAAGAATTAGCCCTGAACCAGAGCGTGTCGAGTAATGACATAAAGGAAAGGAGATGGGGAAAAAACTCCCTAATTAGGCAGTTCATTTCAGGACGTATGGTAGTTTTATTCAAGGATAAATGTGGGCATTATGGAGGAGAAACGGCATATTGAAGGACCAGAGGGTCATCAGAGACTGTAAAGTGACACAGAACAAGGAGAAAAGACAAACTGTCCCCATGAAGGTACGTAATGAATTTGAGGCTTCCTCCACAGAGAAGCAAATCCGAGCCTTTTGGAAGAAAAAGGAGCTCATAGGAGGCTCTCCAGCCACTGAAGATGAGAGAAAACCTACCCCGGAGTGAGGCCCGGCCAGTGACACCTCGTGGAGGGGCCTTGTGGGGACGTGGACAGTCAGTGCTGCTGCCCTCCTGGGTGTCCTGTCCTGGCAGTGATGAGCATTTTTCCGGCTTTGTGGTACTTTCTGGCCGCTGCCACTCCTGTGTTCCCCAGGGGACTCAGTGCCAATAATCAGAAGGGACATGAGAAGCATCTTGAAGAACAAGTTGCCCCCAAGTTCTGGGACAAGAAACCAAAGGTTTGGAAGAGTGATGATATTTGATTGCCTCCTCCTGCGCCTGGTTAGGATTTGGGAACAGAGAGAAAGTTCTGGAAGGTGAACAATTCTTTATGCAGATGGTGTTTATGAACAAGATTTGGATGTCTGAACCACGCATTAAGATGATTAAATGCGAGTGTCTTGGCTCAAGGCAGAATGTGCATAATGAGAACCAGGCGGCGGCATCTGCCCAGAGGCTGGCCAACTGCATCAGGGAGGCATACGCTGCAGTAGGAGGGAGGGAACATTTCTGATAAACTTGGAAGGCCAATTGCTTTGAGGGAGAGTAGGTATTCAGATGAAAAGAAAAATGAGGGCATGGAGGAGGAAATCCCTGGCCAAAAGCAACACTTGTCTGATCCCCTTCCTAAACAAGATAAAAGAGACTTCATATCATAACCCCGTTGGTTGAATGATGCCTGGTAAGGATCATCGGGAACTAGTGAGATGGAAACTGAGGCTGGAATACAGCAATAGCAGGTTATGTTCCTTTGCCAAGAGAAAAAACATTAAGTCCGAAGACGGAATCTTGGTATATATGTATCTTCTAGCGTTAAAGTTGCTAGAAGTTGCTTAAGAACTAACACGTTAAGAGGGGGAAGAACCAAACTTTATTATGGGAGTGAACATGGCAAAATAGTGAAACTGAAAAATAGAGTGAACATTTTATGGTGACTTATTATGTGCCCGATACTAGAAGCTCTACACATGCTACCTGAATTGTCACAGCAGCTCTTTCAGGCAGATCCATTATTGACCCGCATTCTACAGATGAGAAACCTGAAGGACAAAGAGGTTAATAACCTTTAACCTCAGGGTTCCATAGTCAGTAATGGGCAAGGCAAGTTTCAAACCCTGTTTCAATCCATAGTTTGCTGTGAACTCTTGCACTGTTCACCTTACCAGTGATGTGTGAAGATGAGTAATGCTTTCTAGGTACTGGTCACAAAACTGACTTAAGACGTTTGCTTATTCTAGAAGCTTATTCTACTCAGGAGTTTAGTCAAATTCTTTTGACATGCTCTACTCACAGAAAGAGCATGTCAAATTACAACAAATACCACTCTAGGGGTGCCTGGGTGGTTCAGTCAGTTCAGTGTCCAACTTTGGCTCAAGTCATGATCTCACAGCTTGTGAGTTCGAGCCCCATGTTGGGCTCTGTGCTGACAGCTCAGAGCCGGGAGCCTGCTTTGGATTCTGTGTGTGTCTCTCTCTCTCTGCCCCTTCTCTGCTTGTGCTCTTTTTCTTTCAAAAATAAACACACATTTTAAAAAATTTAAAAAAAAAAATTATCACTCTAAATCTGTGTGTGGACAAAGCAAACTCAGTATAGAAGTGGAGTGGCAGAACTTACCACCAGCAGGGAAAGTCTGACATGTGCAGCCATGTACCCTTTGAGTTTAACTGAAGTCGTTTTCAGAGGAATCATTAAAAAAGGTAGGCACGATTCTTTGGCATATGTTGTCCAACAAGGAATATTGACTATGTAAAAGGCCTGAAAATACAGTCTGATTGTATTTTGATATCATCTGACATCAGATGATATCAATGAGTTTTAGACCCAGAAAATCTTTGTTCATTTCAAGAAGAGAGCAACAACATATTGTTACCTGTTTTGTTTTTTTAAAGGACAGAGTGTGTTTAATCAACTGGAAGTTTATTGTATGTGATCTTCAAAAAGCTGATTCGGTCTCAGGCTGTCTTTGTAGAAATACAGTCTCTAGCATGATGGAGGCGCCGACCCCGTTCTGTCTTAGACCCCCACCCCAGACACTATGTTCAGTGCTGAGTGCGCCCCGTAAAGGGAATAAAATAATCCAAAAGTTTAGATTGGTATTTATATTTAAATTTATATACCTGTAAATACGTAATGCTGAGTTCATTCTTTTCAAACAAAGGCAACAGACAAACTTGTGGTTTTGGAATAGAGTAGAGGAAGGCAATCTATTTATAAAGACGCCTTTAATTTTTGATGATGCAAAGATTTTTCGAGCATTTTGCTGCAGTTTGTGAAAAAGAAACAAGGGAGAGCACAGACACACAGTCCCCTAAAATTTGATACCACTGAGGCTGGCGTGGTGCTAGAAACCGTTCAAGATGGTGGTGTTCCTTAGAGAGCGCGCTGTTGACGCAAATGCAGTTCGCTCTGCAAGTGGTTGTGTTCTGTAACAGTTTTGTTCCTCCCAGTGATAAATGTACATTTTTATTTTTAATGTTTTTCCCCAACTCACTCTTTGATTTGATATGGGGCCTTTGCCCCTGTTACATAACCACTTTGCCAAGGAGCCTCACCTCTGGTTAGAAGAACTGAAGCGGAATAAGAGGTGTAGGATGAGGATGGTGGAGGGATCTGAAGCCGTTTGAGAGTAAGTTGCAGACCTCATGCCCCCAAGATATGATATATTTTTTAAGTTTTTTGTTTTTTAGAGAGAGCATGAGTGGAGGAGAGGGGCAGAGGGAGAGAGAGAAAGAGAGAATCCTAAAGCGGGGCTCATGCTCAACATGGAGCCTAGCACAGGGCTCAATCCCATGGCCTTGGGATCATGACCTGAACCCACATCAAGAGTTGGCCGCTCATCTGACTGGGCCACCCAGGTACCCCAAGATGTGATATTTTAGGAAGACACTGGAGCAACACAGAAATGGAGGAGGAAGGAACAAGGCTGGCTCCTGGGACTTCAGAGAGTAGAAATAGGTAGAGAACCCCCTCTGCTCTCTCGTTCTCTCGTCTCCGGTTTGGGTTCTCCCTGGCTTGTACTCGTGCCTTCTCCCTCCTCGCCTCTGCTGGACAGATCATGCAGATGTCCCTCAAGGGGCTGGTTGAGGTACGTGACCATCCCTTGGACCGGTCACTGTGGCCGCAGTGATTCTGACCCAGCTGGGTCACTGCCCACCTATTGAATGCTGAGTTTGTGAGGGGTGTGGTCAGGCCAGTGCAGGACATGCAGGGGCAACTGCCACCTTGATACAAGAAGTATTTTCTGTCAGTTCTGCCTACAGCCCGTTTGGGCAGCCTCTGGGGAGCTAGAGTCTCAGCCCTGGACATGTTTATGAAGGGAGGGCAAGAAGTGATCGGTGATGCTGTCCAGCGGCTCAGATAGTACACGATGGTATGGCTGATTGTCCTTTAATGTCCCCTTCTTTCATACTGTGCATCTATGACCCTACAAAATACTATTGTGTAGTTTCTTTTATGTTAATGACAATAATTGCCCATTTGTATAGTGCTTTATGTTATGCAACAAAATATGAACAGTGGGAAATGAATATGATAATGTATAATTTCTTTGAGCTTTGTTATTCAGCGTTACTTTCCTGTTCTTGGTCTCAGGTTTGTTTTGAACTCCATTATGATTGAAATTTATGTGGGTGTCTTGTGATTCATCTGCAAGATGTAAAACCTTGGCCTCACTTCTGATACCTGGAATCATCTCACACCCTCCTTGTTGTCTTTTTTTTTTTTTTTTTTTTGATGTCTGGTGTGCTTCAGGCCACAGAATAAGTGCTCACTGAGCCCCATATGAATAAATACACACGTTTCTTTAAAGTATACAACTGCCCTCCTGGTAATCTATAAATATCGTCCAACATTTGGCTGTCAGTTAGGGAGCTGCTTGTAAGAGGTTGAGCCCACTATTTGGCTTTTGTAATTGAGTTGTCAATTAGATAAATGTGATCATGAGTAAAATAATGGTTTGATATTCCAGGAAGCTATGAAGCAGCTAACACAGCTCCTTCCAGAAGATCTCAGAAAGGAACTTTACGAACTTTGGGAAGTAAGTATATGTGATGAGTTGCTTTTTATTTGCTGTGAGTTTATATGGATCATCAATGTTTTAGTTGCCTTAGACTATCTTAACAAGCTGTCTCTAACTTACTATTTTCTCATTTGTGTGTATTTCTTACCTCCTGGCTGCTGCAGGGATTTCTCATTTTCTTCCCTCCAATTTTCCCACTTCCTTTGGGGAGACCATAATGCCTGGTGTAGATCTTGACTCAGCCCCTCGATTTCCTGTTGCAGTGCTCTCACCCCTCACCCTGCCAGCCCACACCCGCCCACCCACCCATTTCTGGTCCTTGAAAAGAATGTGGGCCTTTACTACCTCCTGCCTCTGACCTTCTGCACATTCCCCTCTCTGAGTCTCTTGTCACCTGTGAAACCTTGAAGGGTTGTTCAGGGCTGAGTGAGGTCAAAGTGAAGTGCTGCCATGATGCCCGGCACAGGACAGGGTCCCTGCCGGTGCTCACTCTCTTCCTGGTGCCTGACAGCCAGGTGGGAGACAGAATGGCTGGAGGGAAAGGGCAAGAAGAGTGGAGAAAGGAAAGAAAGCCTTTGTATTCCCGTTGCGGGGGCCCCCCCCACCCCGTGCTGGTTTTCATTTGTGAAGAGAAAACAGCAAACAAAACCTTGCCTACTGCAGTTTCTCACTTCCCTCCAGTCCACTCTGGCCCTTCCTTGCTTGACACCCTCCTCTGAAGCCCTCCTCCCCCTGCCAACTTCAGAGGATGATCTTCCAGCTTTCACAACCATGGCCCCCACCCTACGTTGCTCTTCCCGGAGCCTCAGAGCTGGCGGGCTTGGCTTCCCACTGCCTAGCGTGCTGGGTCAGGTCTTTCTTTGAGAGACCCGGATTTGAATCCCACCTCCCTTGGGTGAGTTACTTGGTTCTAGTTAGCCTGTTTCTCCTAGAACATGAGAATAATACAGCTCCACATGCCCTGGCTCTCGGTTAGGAAATCTACAAAGTTCAAAGAGCCCCGTTTTTAAAAAACCTGACCTGACTTGACCTCATACAGCAAAATTTACCTGTTTAGAGTCCCCACTCATTCCCCTTGATGTGAAAATAAGTCTGCTTTGGTGTGGAAATACCGATCTGTTTAGCAGCTGAGTCTGCCCTAGACCCCACTAGAGGTTTTCTGCAGTGTGTACTATACATACCATATTGTTTTCTAAATTAAAAATATGCTGAAAATGGAAACAGTCTTGTCCTCAGGATTTAAGGTGGAAGATTGTGGCCATCAATGCCTACCTTACCAAATAACTGTGAAAATTAAATCTGGCAAAATATGCATGGTATGTAGCCTGGTTCTGGTAGTATCTGTTACTGGGTGTAACAGGGTTTCTTCAGGAAAAAGAGTCCCTTGTGCCAGGGTAGGTACTTTCAGGTGAACTTCTGGAACACTGAATTGAGGAATGATGGAATAGAGTTGGGTTGCATTTTGTACATAGAGAGGGGAAAAAAAAAAAAAAAGCCCCTGAGCTTATAAAACTAATCCCATGTATTGTCTCTACAAAGGAAAGACTCCTATAATTTAACAATTTTTTATAAGAATTGGTACCTTTGTACCTCCTAATTACTGTAAACACAGTGGCAGTATCTGTTAAATTATTTTCTCAGTTAACCATCAGCGACTGGCTAAAAAAAGCTTGCACAAAATTTACTTTAATTACAAAAATTACATTTACTGGAAAATTTCGTCTTATTTAATTAAGTAGGTTCTAAACGAAAACGTCACAGAAAGACTTTGGGTTTGGAAAAATATAAAATATGGAACATTAAAGGACTTGATAACTCCAAACAGGTGACGGTTTTATGATCTCGAGAGAAAGTCAGTGGTTGAATTAATTAAGCTTGTTAAAGGTCCCAGGATAGGTACCCAGTGGCCACCTTGGGATGTGACAGTCCTCCTGTCTGGCCAGCATGGCCGACAGCTTACAAGAAGATAGCACGGGATTCAGTTACTTTGTTGGTGATACTGTGGGATGTGATGATGGATGTGAAGGAGGAACATTGTGCGCTTTCTTACTTTCTGACATGAACCCCGTCTTCGCATGCTACGGAAGGAAGGACTGGGCTCGTTTTTTCTAAGGGCCGGGGGGAGGGGGGGGACTGAGGCCCATATAAATAAGCAGGAACACGTTTTTCAGACAGAGTTATAGAAATTTATTTATATAGAATGTTATTCATGGCTCTTAAACTTTCCTTAACCAACTCTTACACCCCTATGAATGAAGTAGCTGCTTCAGGTCAAGAGGGGCCCCTGAGGTACAGACTGGACATACAAGTTTAAGCCTGAGTGTTTATTCTCCACGCAAGGGGGCAAGTGTGTGTGTGTGTGTGTGTGTGTGTGTGTGTGTGTGTGTGTGTTGCTGATGGGGGGCCACGTGTGTATTTAAGTTGATTTAAATATCATGAAAACAAAGCAGGAAAATGTACCTCCCTAGTATCTAACGTTATTCTGTAAAGAGAGTTTTAGACATTAGAATTGTTCCTAATTTCTTTGGCCATTTCTCCCCATCCTGTGCCTATTAAAGCCTGTGTTTTAGAAATTAGAGTATCACTGTCCTTCTGTACAAAACACATGTTTCTTCGAAGCCCAAAGGATCTTCTGACAGAAATGCATAGCTCTAGGCAGTACGTCAGAAGAAGATATTCCTCTCCTCTCTTCTCTTTCTGATACGGATTGATTGTGTCCCCCTAAAATTCAGATGTACCTCTGAATAAAACCTTATTTGGCAACAGGATTTCTTTTCCATTGAATAGCTTATTACTCTTTTTTTTTTATGTTCATTCTTTCTCTCTTTCTTTCTTTCTTTCTTTCGACAGTGGGAACAGCGGAGGGTCAGAGAGAGAGGGAGATAGAGAATCTGAAGCAGGCTCCAGGCTCTGAGCTGTCAGCACAGAGCCCTACTCGGGGGGATGGAACCCACGAACCGTGAGATCATGACCTGAGCCGAAGCCGGACGCTCAACCCACTGAGCCACCCAGGCGCCCCTCAGTAGCTTATTCTCAATGCCTACTAAAATATAAAACACATGGTGGGCAATGAATATTTGTTGAATGAATGGATAGGGCTTTTTATTGATAATGTGAAGGAAACCTTTTTTTAAATAATTGTTCAAATTTTTATTGTTTATATCAGAATATAATTATATCATTTCAGATGTTCTTCAAAGAGGAAGTGATTACTATGGAGAATTTTTTTTTTCTTGAGATAGGATTTAAAAAGTGTTTTTGGAGATGGGATTTTTACAGAGGTAATCAAGTTAAATAGGGTTATTTGGGTGGGTCCTCATGCAATTTGACTGATATCCTTATACAAGATGCATATTGGGGAAGTGTGATGTGAATATGAGAAAAGCCATCTCTAAGCCCAGGAGAGGGGCCTGGAGTGGATCCTTCCGAACTAGAGGAAAATCCATAACCTACTCCTTTATTTTACATACAGGAAGACAAGGCTGGGGCACCTGGGTGGCTCAGTCGGTTGGGCCTCTGACTTCAAGCCCCGTGTCAGGCTCTGTGCTGACAGCTCAGAACCTGGATTCTGTTTCCGATTCTGTGTCTCCCTCTCTCTCTGCCCCCCACTCATGCTCTGTCTCTCTCTGTCTCAAAAATAAATAAAACATTAAAAAAAAAAAGACAAGGCTGAGGAGCAGTACCTTGCCCAGAGTCTCTTAGCTAACAAGTGACAAAGCCTACCTCCTAGTTAAGCATTGTCTTTATGTCATGGTGCGGCCCAGTGGTTGATTGAACAAGCATTTGTAGTTCTGTTGTATTTAGGACACCATGTCAGTTACTGGTAGTAAGAGACTCTCTTAGTGTCCTAGGGCTGCTGTAACAAAATTTGGATGGCTTTAAACAACAGAAATATATTGTCTCATGGTTCTGGAGGCTGGAAGTCCAAAGTCAAGGTGTTGGCAGGGCTGTGCTGTGAAGGCTCCAGGGGAGGATCTTTTCTCGCCTCTGCCTGGCTTCTGATAGATGCTGCTTTGAGTTTTGGCATCCCTTGCCTTACAGACACATCACTCCAATGTAGGCCTCCATTG
The DNA here is from genome assembly GCF_006229205.1 of Suricata suricatta. Taxonomy (NCBI): domain Eukaryota; kingdom Metazoa; phylum Chordata; class Mammalia; order Carnivora; family Herpestidae; genus Suricata; species Suricata suricatta. The sequence continues at coordinate 107,985,143 of NC_043706.1, read as the reverse complement.
TCGGATGGTGTTCCCTCTGCGTCTGTATCTGTGCCCAAATTTCCTTCTTATAAGGACCCCAGCCATTGGATTGAGGTCCATCCCAATCCAGTGTGGCTTTATCTTAATTTGATTACATCTGCAAAGACCTTATTTGGAAATAAGGTTCCATTCACAGGTTCCAGGTAGGCATGAATTTTTGGAGACCACTATTCAACCCCAATACAGACTCTCATATTAGCTTAAGCATTTTTATAATTCATGTCCAGTGTTAGTACGTGGACTTCAATATCCAATTTCAGGGTTCTGAAGCCCTGTTTACTAGCAATGTGATCTTGGGCAACTTCTTGAACCTCTGTGTGCCTCAGTATCCTCATTTGTAAAATGGTAATAGTAATAATATACGTATCTTGTAGGGTTGTATGCAGTCAAATTAATTATCATATGTAAAGTGCTTGGAATATTGCCTGACACATGGTAAGCTCTATCTATCTTCTGTCTCCATTCCATATGTTCTGATTTGGGTTTAAGAAGATATGGTCATTCTCTGCCCAGGGAACTTAGAATAGTAGTTACATAGAAAATGGCAGTTGAGGGGCACATGGGTGGCTCAGTCAGTTAAGTGTCAGACTTCAGTTCAGGTCATGATCTCATGGTTCATGGGCTTGAGCCCCGCACTGGGCTCTGTGCTGACACCTCAGAGCCTGGAGCCTGCTTCAGATTCTGTCTTCCTCTGTCTCTGCCCATCGCCCACTCACACTGTGTGTGTGTGTCTCTCTCTCAAAAATAAGTTAAACATTAAAAAATTTAATTAGAAAAAAATGCCAGTTGATTGATTTCTGAAATGTTAATCATAGCTGTTCACCACTATAAATAGCTGTGAGCCCAGAGGGTCACATCTACATCTATTTAATGCAATTGAGCGCCTTGCTTATAATTTATCTTTGCCATAGAAGTGTGAAGCCAAATTTCAGTAAGTCAGGAGGAAACATTTTCATTTTTCTCGAAGCACCACCAAAAGATGTTCACCCCACCACCTGCCTTTCCCCTTAAAGAAGTATCTCTGTGAACCTGAGGGCATAGCAGGAGCTGCCCCTCATGCAGAGCGCGTGGCATGCCCGCCCGCCCTAGGATGTGTCCCACCCCGAATTTTCTCTCCCTGTTGCCTGAAGTCGAGTCAGTTGGAGACACAGCGGGTTAATGGGTACCCTTTAAACAGTCTCCCTACAAAGGAGAGTAGTTCTGGTGCAGTATTTTATTGGGGAGTTTGATGCAGAGCTACATGAGGGTGCCAGGTCCCAGAGGGAGAGTCGCTAGAAGGTAGGGAGTGGAAGGTGCGAGAGAGAGACTTCATGTAACACTTCGGTCAGGGCCGACCCCTCCCCAAGAAAGAGGGAGGAGACTTGTGACCTCCCTCTCTTCACGTCCCTTCTCTTCCCATTCACCACCTAGATTGGTATCTCTTTCCTGCTTGTTCTTCTGTTGCTCCGCAGAACCCCAGTCTGAGTCATTTCAGTCATCTGTCTTCCCCAGTTCTACCCGGAGGTTGCAGAGTGAGTGCTGATGCAGGGACCCTCCCATCCCCCCGCCTTAGGGACCAGAATCACTCACTCCCCATCTAGGTCTCCAGGCACTGCTGAGCCTCAGGGCTGCAGGACCTCCTTGGTGGCACCGGATAGTCTCTCTGTCTCTGCCCCCACATCAGCTTTCCATCCCTCTCTTCACCCACCTGCTTTGCCACTTCTCCCCCAACTTTACAGCAAATAATCTTGCCTCCTTCGGTGAGAACATAGAAGTTTCCAGATGGGAACTTTCTCAGGTTTTTGTAAGCCTTGTGGATAATGTTTACACATTGTATTTTGAACTAAACTTCACTGGATACTACATGTCCCTACTTGCCTTCACCACCAGATACATCGGGCACAGTCTCCACTCCCTGCCTCTGCGTCCCCATGCCCGCCAGTGTGACTCAGCCCCACCGTGCCCTGCTCTTGCGGCCACATTGCCTCTGTGTGGCTCTGTGCAGCAAGCCCTGCTCTGCCCTGGCACCTCCTGACCCCTGGGCTGCGTCGAAGATGTTGCTTCTTGTCCCTCAGGTCTGTGGCATTCCTCCCTCCTGATTTTCTTTGTACCTTTCTGGCTCTTTCCGAGTTTCTTCAAGTGTTCCCTCTTCTTCAGCTGACTTTGTCAGAGCCAACGTTCTCTTCCTAGGGCTCTGTCCTTGCCCTGCGCCTTTCTACACACTCCTCCAAGGCTACTGTGGTCACATTCTGATTATTCCATATCTTCTCCTGAAAGTCCTCCTCCGAAGCTCCAGACGTACACATCCAACAGCCTAATGGACAGCTCTACCAAAGTATACCGCTCAACCGGTGCATGGCTCTCTCCTTTTCTTCAGCCATTTTTGTTATGCTAAAAACTATTGTATTGAAAAATAAAACGCAGAAAAGGACACAAAACCTGTGTATAGCATAATGAGTTACTGGAGGGATAACATCCGTATAACTACCACCTACATCAAGATTTGGAACTTTGCTATTTCACCCCAGAAGCACCTTCCTAGGCCCTGACCAAAGCCAGCCCTTCCCTGCCTCCAAAAGTGCCCACTGCCCTGATCCTTAGACATTTTAGCTTAATCTTGCGCATTTTTTAAAGCTTAATATGTCTTTTAAATCTCCTTTTAATCTACAGTTCCTCCCCTACTGCCACCCTTACCGTTTTCTTTTTCTTTTTCTTGCAAGTTATCTGTTGAAGAATCCAGACCATTTGGTGTACAGAGTTTTCCATGGTTTGGGTTTTGCCAGTTGCCTACTCGAGATACGGTCACATTGCTCTGTTCTCCTATTTTCTGCAGAGTGGCAGCTGGATCCAGAGGCTGGATCAGACTCATGGTGGATCATTTTGGCAAAACTGTGGGTGGTGTTGGATTCTTTTATCGTGAGGCACATAATAAATAACTGGGTTTTCTTTTTTTTTCCTTCAAAATTTTATTTGAATTCTAGTTACAGATAGTATAATAATAATGGTTTCAGGAGTAGAATTTAGTGATTGGTCACTTATGTAGAACACCCAGTGCTCATCATAACAAGTGCCCTCCTTAAATCACCCATCTAGCCCATCCCCTTCCCTGTCTGGTTTTTCTTGAGATTTCTATCCCTTAATCCTTTTGGGTTGCAGAATCTAGGACACTATTATTTTTATTTTGTTTCCATTTAGTAGTTGAAATAATTGTATTCACAGAGGCTTCTTCCTCACCTGCTCTTTGGTTGCAGTTCATAAAGGAAAGTTAGGTTAACACTTGACTTTGGTTGTTTCCTTGATAGCCCAAATGGCAGGATGTTCTAGCCTTATTTATCTCGAACATGCTTCAGCCAGACCACCTGTTTTGTTTTTGTTTTTTGTTTAATTAGGCTATGTTGTTTCAAGACCACAATATGTGCATTGGGGTGCTTCCTGCTGCTAAGTTGGTTATGGTGTTCATGTTTTAAGTGGACAGGGCTAGGCTGCGTATGTGTGTATGCTTTCTGAGTTCATGGTGATGTTTTCACTTCAAATACAGTACTGTACGGTTGTCACTTCCTCTTTTATGTTATGTCTTAACCTCTTCTATGCTATCCTTTCTTCCACACAAGGAGCCCTGATTATATAGGCTTTCTCTTTCTCTACGCATGTACCTGTCTCAGAATAACAATTGTAAGTCCCACCATCATCAATTCCGATTATTGAAAACAGTTTAAAAAATTGTTTTGCCTATGCTGTCTCTTTTTTCCCTGTATCTTTTTATAGTTGTATTCTAGGCAGACTGTCAAAACAGTCTGTTACATACTGTCTCTTACACCTCATTTAATCGTAGCTTTGGGAAACCTGGGTGGCTCAGTCGGTTAAGCATCTGACTCTTGATCACAGCTCAGGTCTTGATCTCAGGATCGTGAGTCAGAGCCTTATGTTGGGCTCCATGACAGCGTGGAATCTACTTTAAAAAAGAAAAAGATGTTCTATGAGTCCCTGTTGATGCTCACCACCTGTCCTTAGGTCAGTTTCTTTTTGTTTAAAATAAAATTTTTTTATAGTTTACTTATTTTTGAGACAGAGACAGAGCACCAGTTGGGGAGGGGCAGAGAGAGAGGGAGACACAGAATCCAAAACAGGCTTCAGGCTCTGAGCTGTCAGCACAGAACCTGACACGGGGCTTGAACACAGGAAACCTGAGATCATGACCTGAGCCGAAGCCAAACGTTCAACCAACTGAGCCCCCCAGGCGCCCCCTTATGTCAGTTTCTCCTGGTCATTTTGTCTGTCTGAAACTTCTTGTAAGTTTTCCAAGAAGGACTCACAGGAACAATATTCTCAAAATCTTGCCTGTTTTTAATAGTTCCTCTGTGTTCTTTATTCTGGAAGGTCAGTTTTACTTGACATATCTCAAAATCTTGCCTGTTTTTTTTTTCTTTCTTTTTTTTTTTAAATTTTGTTTTACTGTTTTTTATTTATTTTTTGAGAGACAGAAAGAGAGACAGCATGAGCAGGGGATGGTCAGAGAGAGAGGGAGACACAGAATCTGAAGCAGGCTCCAGGCTCTGAGCTAGCTGTCAGCACAGAGCCCAACGCAGGGCTCAAACCCACAAACGGTGAGATCATGACCTGAGCCGAAGCCGGACACTTAACCAACTGAGCCACCCAGGCGCCCCTTGCCTGTTTTTAATAGTTCCTCTGTGTTCTTTACTCTGGAAGGTCAGTTTTACTTGATATAAAAATCCCTTGGCTCCCAGTTTCTTTCCTTGAATATCTTAAACACATTACTCCCATTCTCTTTCATCATAAAGCATTGTTGTCACAGTTGGATAATAATTTTATTTTTCTTATAGGTCAGATGCTTCGTTTGCATAGGTGTCCAAACTATTTTTTTAAATATATATAATAATTTCATTAGAATGTGCTTTGGTATTGGTCCTTCTGGGTTAATATCCTTAGCTCTTTAGTGTGGGTTTTTAATTTCAAGAAAATTTTTTTGAATATAGATTTACTTTGGTTTCCTTTTTTCCCAAGACTCCTGCGTATCTGTCTGTTGGGTCTTTTTTGTCTTCTATATTTGTCACCTTCTCTCAGATCCTTTGTATCATCTTCATTCCTTTTTGTCTTTTAAACCTAACTTCCTTTTCAATTTGTTTCTTTTTTTTTAATATTTTTAAAATGTTTATTCTTGAGACAGAGATAGAGCATGAGTGAGGGAGGGGCAGAGAGAAGGGAGACACAGAATCTGAAGCAGGCTACAGGCTCCGAGCTGTCAGCACAGAGCCCCACGCGGGGCTCAAACTCATCAACTGCAAGATCATGACCTGAGCTGAAGTCAGACGCTCAACCGACTGAGCCACCCAGGCACCCTCCAATTTCTGTTTCTTTAAGGCGTTATTTATCATGTTTAAATATCCTGGTGCTCTTATTTGCTTAACCTTCACTGAGAAAATGACTTTTTCCTTTATCTCTATCTCTAATTTTTTTTAATGTGGTTCTTTCATGTCTTACCATTTCCTGAACATCTTTTATTTCTTTTTGAAGTAGTTTCTTATAGATTTGATCCTTTAAAAAATGAAAAGCGTCTTTCTGATGTGAATTTTCTGTAGAGACGTCATTTTGCTTCTTGTTCTCTTTATCTTCTGGTAGCCTCGTAGGGGATTTGATCTCTCTGTTTTATGTTGCTCATTTTGATATGCACTTCATTTTCCTGAACTTTTGGAAGGCAACTTGGTTTAGATAACTTTTCTTTTTAACTTTACAGAGCTTCCTCTTCTGTTTTGGTTTGTTTTTTAATGTGATATTAAAATGTACGGTGGCTCTTGCCCCACTTTTATCTGGACTTTTTCATTTCTTCATCTTGTTATCCTTACCAAACTCAATTATATTATTTAAGTTTATTTATTCTGAGAGAGAGAGAGTGAGAGAGAGAGAGAGACCTCAAGTGAGTGGGGGAGGGACAGAGAGAGAGAATCCCAAGCCGTCTCTGTACTGTCCCCACAGAGCCTGATGTCGGGCCTGAACTCTGGAACTGTGAGATCATGACCTGAGCCAAAATCAGGAGTCAGACGCTTAACTGACTGAGCCACCCAGATGCCCCCATTACCTGAGTCAGTTTTAATTGCACCCCCAGCAGCTTCTGTTTATGTGAGGTCTTGTCCTGGAGGAGCCGCGGGAGCTCAGACTGGTGAGTCCACCAGGGCTGGGATTGGGTCAGTGCTGTTGGAGCAACCCCGTTGGCTACCCGGAGCCTCTGCAGCTCTCGGGTCTATCAGATGCCCTGATGTTCCTGCTGATTGAAGGGGGGCGGGCTATGGCTGGGGGTGATTTGTCTCTCCCCACTTATGTATATTTTGTGATTCATGGTAATGCTGTGTCCCTTAGTTTTGTTGTAAATGCTGTTCATTAGGTTTTGCTGTTCTTTGTTCTGTCAGTTTTTTGGGTCTGTTTCTTCTCTTTTGCTCCCTCTTGAGTTACCCATGCCAGAAACTAGGAACTCCTCCTCAGCTCTGCCTTTCGTTCACGTTCACATTTTGGTTCCTTCTTCATCCTTAGCGGTTCTCAAATCTGCACACTTGTCCCATCTTCGTAGCCATGAGATTGAGCCAGACCAGATTCTCTGAGCTTCTCTGCTGCGGCTCCAGAGTCTCAGCCAGATTTCTCTGCTTCCCATCTAGCCGTTTTCCACACTGAAGGTAGAATGATCTTTCTAAAGTACAAGTCCGATCATGAGCCTTCGGGCCTGAAACCTGGCAGGATGTCCAGGAGCTGTGGGAGGAGCCGAAACCGCTTCTCACAAACCACAAGGCCTTTCAGGAGCCGGCCCTTCCTCCGCCTTCAGCATCTTCTCTCCCCTCTTCCTCCTGCAATTCATTCTGCATCCTGCCGTGAGAAAGCATTTGCAGTCACTTGCCCAAGACGCCTTGTTCTCTTACTTCTAGAGCTTAGTTGCCTGCACTGTTCTTACCCTGCCTCCTTGTTGGAAAGTGAAATTGAGGAATGCCTGTACCATTATTTTTGACAAAAAAACCCCCACAATTTATATTTTTAAAAGAAATGGAATTTCACCAGAAATTGTCATACAGTGTGTAGTATTTCCTAGTGGCCTTGAAATCATTCTTTTTTTCCTCACTTTCAGTAGAGAAAATTTCTGGACTGCTATGTTTAGAGCGTATTCCATTTCTTAGTCATTAAATATTGAACTTGAATTTATTAAATATAAATATATAAATGTAAATGTGAATGAGCATTAAGTAAAAGCTGTTATTTTTAAGTGCTTTTGAAATAAAACAACATGTATTTGGTTTCATATTAAAATGGTTTTTCCCTGTACAATCTTCAGCTCTATCAAAATCCAAATAGCTGCCTACTAGACAATAAGGCGTTTAATAAAAACTGAGAAACCTTAAGTGATTCACATCGCATCCCCCTGCCAAGAAAGCATGACAGGTTCATTATGCAGACACATCCTGGGTGGAATTACAAATGAGAAATTTGCAGGAAAATCAGTTGGGAACACTTGGGCCTTAATAGAAGAATGATTCTGTATCATATCAGTGGGGACGTAGGGTTGTGTGCCATGTGTCACGGTGTACGAAGCAGCCCTCCTGTAGCTTTGGTTCAGGTTTGCCCTGAGGAGGGAGAGACCCAGGGGAAGAGGAGACATTCACCGCCTCCTGTCACCAATACGCACACACACCCTCGCACCAACAACGTGCAGACTCTGACTGTATCCTCAGGAGTTACAACCCAGAGGCACCCGATTGAAGCCTCCCTGTATGCATAGCAAGGACAGAGATTTCCACTGGAAAGGCACAGCGAAAATTAAACGAGGAAGTCAGAAGTTCACTTATAAAGGAAAAGGAAGCTGACCATTTTTTAAATGGGCAGGGAAACAATTTGAGAAATATGAGATGAAATATTAGCGTGAGGTTAAAAAAAACCCCACCACTCAGGTGGATTAAAGACTAATGATCTTGAACACACGTTACCAGATGGGAAGAGAAACGATTGGAGTGTGGATATGAACGAAGGGCACTCCCTAGGCCCCCGGTGCCTCCCGTCGCATGGCGCACACATCCTTCTCGAAAGGAGGGTGATGGTGAGCCGTGGAATTACAGCCAAAGCGTCTCCGTGAAGGGTTTGTACGTGTGGAGAAGGGTGGCCAGTGCACAGCATGCTTTTACATGTGGCTCCTATGTCAGCTCCAGAATCCGACTTTTCCGGAACGAGACCGTGTCCTGCAGCTCTCACCGTGCTGCTCTGTCCCTTCACCTAGGAGTACGAGACCCAGTCGAGCGCGGAAGCCAGATTCGTGAAGCAGCTGGACCAGTGCGAGATGGTTCTTCAGGCGTCCGAGTACGAAGAGCTTGAGAACGCCCCGGGGAGGCTGCAGGACTTCTACGACTCCACGGCAGGTACTCGGTGCTCCTTTCGGTAGACACCAGCGTGGTTTGGCTCACCGCCCTTGTGTCAGACGTCACGTTAGTGAAACCTGCTGCTGTTAACCTTCTTCCGACACTTTCATGTGGGGCACGCAAAAGGAAATCATGGGGTTCATGGTGAGATGTGGCCTGTTGCGGGAGGGCATTGTCACAGGGGTGTTCAAGCCAGGTTCACGTCCACACCTGCCTGTGTGCTCGCGAGCGGTCTCCTGGCTTCTCTGTGTCCTCTCAGAAAATTGGAAAGCACAGAACCGACCCTACTTGAGTCATTGGTGGGTTTGGAGATTGAAGAGAGAGAATATATGTGAAAGTTTATTATAATTTGAAGTGCTTTATAGAAGTAAAGTCCTGTAAGATGAAGGTAGGAAAAGAGATGTAAAAATAGGAAACCGCAGCCAATGGAAGCCACCAGTCCTGTCAAGGTGTCCATAGCACAGGCCTGGAGCTTGACTTGTTCTGGCTCAGCCACTTACAGTCCGTGGGGACTCCAGCAAATTCCTCAACCTAGCTCTGGGCCTTAGTTCCTGTATTTTTAAAATAAGGGTAATTATAGGAACGCCTGGCTGGCTCAGTATAGCGTGCAGCTCTTGATCTCAGGGTTGTAAGTTTGAGGCCCACGTTGGGTATAGAGATTACTTAAATCTCTACTTAAAATAAGGGTAATTTTAGAATCGACTTTACAGGGTTACTTGAAGACATAATAGGTTAGTTCATGTGACGTGCTAGACTGATACCTGGCGGGGCGCTTGGGTGGCTCAGTCGGTTAAGCATCCGACTTCGGCTCAGGTCATGATCTCACAGTTTGCGGGTTTGAGCCCCGCGTTGGGCTCTGTGCTGACAGCTCAGAGCCTGGAGCCTGCTCAGATTCTGTGTCTCCCTCTCTCTGCCCCTCCCCCGCTCGCCTTCTGCTCTCTCAAGACATTAAAAAAAAATAAATGATACCTGGCAATACACCTTCACTATCTTCAGTGTCCCTGGAAGCTGCACACACTGTGGGAACGCGGGCTGATGTTCATGGTGCTTCCCGGGGTAACACTCCATCTCTTCCCCAGCCTCTGTAGGCCCAAGTCAGCCTCCGTCTCCCCCGAGAGCAGTGCTGGGGATTGCCCTTCTGGGACTTCCCAGCGCACAGACTGTGCTCCACAGTATGATTTGCATCATGAGGTTGGTTCGATTTCCCTTCCCCCTTTTCCAGCCCCGCTGCCTCTGCCTCAGACAAGGCGCTTGTTTCTGTATCAGACTCACTCAGCCAGCCAGGCTCACTAGTTCATCCTGCACGCCTCAGTGTTTTCCTCCATGGTAGACATAGGTATTATCACATCTTCGTTTTTAAAACCTCTGTGGCTTTCCTCTTCCTGAAAAGTAAGACCTTGGCACTTCGGAGTGGCCTAGAAAGCTGTGCAGTCTGGGGTTACTTATATCCCTGGTCTCCTTTCCAAATCCTCCCTGTCAACATTAGGTGTTTCCTTCTTTTTGCCTAGTCTGCATTTGCCATAATGTTGTGACAGTGTGACTTGCATTTTCCATAATGATGTTCCTCACTGGGTCTCGTCCCCAAACCCCCTGCTCAGCCTGTCCCATAGTAAGCTATGTGGGGGTCAAGACCAGGTTTGTGTCATCTCTCTTTGATCTAGATGTTGCTCAGAAATGTCTGACTTCAGTATGCAGAGTAGCATTGTAAACTAGGGATCAGCAAACTGGCTCCTGGGCCAGGTGGGACTGTGCTGGTTTTTATGAATAAAGTTTTATTGAAACAGCCACACGCATTGGCTATGTATTGTCTGTACTGGTTTTACACCACAGCTGCAGAATGAGTAGTTGGTGAGAAACCACATAGTTCACAAACCCTGAAGTATTTACTGTCTTACTCTTTACAGAAGAGGTTTGCCAACCGATTGTAAGCAATGATTGGGTTCCAAGATAGCATCTGTCACCAATAATGGAACTCTAAAATACAAGTTATGTTTATGTGGTGCTTAGCATTTTGACACTATCATCTTCTATTTTGATGCACTCACAATGAAAAATAGAAAATGAAACATGAGACTACTAGTAGAATCAAAAAATGTGAGAGCTGGAAGGGCCATCTAGTTTACACTCCAGATTTTATTCAGGAAGAAATGAGCTGAGAAAGAGGGTGATGTGCCCGCAGCTAAGTTGAGATTAAAATTCATTTCTCCACCTTGCTGCACTACTCTATTAAAAAACTAGTAATTGTAAGTAATATAAGTGATGTAACAAGTGGTTTCTTATCTCAAAAATCCTTAAAGAAAACAACAGGTTTAGTTAGGGAGACATGAGGATGTACACAGGAACCGTTATGAGAATTTTTTTAAGTAAACTCTACCCCCATGTGGGGCTCAAACTCACGACCCCAGGATCAAGAGTCTTATGCTTTACCAACTGAGCCAGCCAGGCGCCACTCCCCCTTATAAGGATTTCAAAGAAGACTTTAGTTTGATAACATTTACAGTTTTATTTCTCTAATTCAATCAATACTTAGACCTCTCTTTTTCTTTTCTTTTCCTTTTTTTTAAACTTTGTTGAGGAACAGGATGGAGGCCATTTTGGCTAGGGGGAGTGGATGAGAGGAGAGGGTGGAGGTGAGGTCAGAGAAGGGGGTGGAGTCCTGCCAACCAGCATAAGAGCTCGGCTTGTGCTCTGAGCAAGATGGGGGCCCCTTGGCGGAGGTGGACTGCAGGGCAAGTGTCATCGGACTGGTGTTTTGAAAGGGTCACCTGGGCTGGAAGCAGGGGACCAGCTAGCTGGTAGCTGTTGCCTAGTGAGAAATAATGTGGTTTGAGCCAGATTGGTAACAATAAAAAAAAAAAAAAAAAAAGACAGGAATGGTCAGATTCTGGATATATTCTGAATATAAAGGTCAACAGAATTTGTATAGGGGTGTTTATGAGAGAAGTCCCAGGACTTTGGTCTGAGCAATTATGGAAGAATGGAATTGTCAGTAAATGGGGAAGGTGGAGGAAAGATAGGTTTCCGAGGAGAAAATCAGGGATCCCAGAAGCCAAGGGAAGAAAGTGTTTCAAGAGGAGAGGAGTGATCATCAGATTCAGCAACATGTTGCTGATTGGTGTGTCCTCAGTAAGAGCCATTTTGGTGGAGTGGCAGTAATAATAGTTTGACAGCATGACCTTTACACAGTGGGGCAGAGGGTGGCCTGGAGGCAACGGGGAGTGTACAGCGCATACCCGGGCCCAGTGACAAGAGCCATGTGAGAGAGAAGACATCCATCCACGATGTGACAAGGCTGCAGAGAAACCCGTATCATCAGGACAGGCCAGACATCAGGGCAATAAAGTGAAGGGAACATTCAGAGAAGAAGTTGAGGATAGGGAATAAATGGAATCAAATTTGGGATGAACAGAAAACAGAAAAAGGCACTGGCAAGGAAAAACAGAGAGGAAGTGCTGGGTTTAATTATTCCACGTGCCAGCTGCCTTCAACCTAAGGAAGCTTGTAGGTAGGTCGCTGCCCAGCGCAGAAATACGGGAGGGCTGAGGAGCAGGAAAGATAGCACAGGTCAGTGGGTTTTAGTGCAGAATTGTGCCAGAGACACATTTGCATCCTGGGACAGCCTAGACCTTCTGGTCTTCCTACTTGTCTTATTGTAAGTATGTGCTTTGTTCCCCTCAGTTGCGGTTTCAGAATGGGCACAGATTGTGTCCCGCTCTCTGCCTGGTGAAGTTTCCCCTAGCTCTGCCTAATGAACAGTTCTTTGCCCAGCTCTCATCCCTAATGCTTGGTGGCATCCCAGGTGATGGAGCATGAGCTCCAAGTGGTCCTCTGTCCTGGACCTGGAACTGTATTCTGCGTTGGAGTCAATCACAGAACCCAGCCCCTGAGAAGCCTAGGAGCAAACTAGAGAAACGGGTGTATTCTCTTGTCAATATCTCTTCCCCTGTCTTCTTGCCTTGCAGGAAAATTCAGTCACCCCGAGATAGTCCAACTTGTCTCTGAACTTGAGGCAGAGAGAAACACTAACATAGCTGCCGCCACCAGTGAGCCCCGCTCCTAATGTGTCCTCTCCGTCTCTGCCCTCCTGTGAGAGACATTATATTTTTCCCTTTCGTGGTGTTGTTTTGCCACTGTTGCTTTGTTGATTCTAGACTCCACTGAGAAACGTGATATAATCTGGATAATAAGAGAAGCTACAGAACAAGATATGGTCCTGAAAGTGCCACAGATGAAGCCTGTGGGTAGTGGGGGGAGTTTTTTTATGAACTAACTAAATAAAATTTTAAAACCTTAAACTTTGGACTGTTTATTGGACATTTTGAAACACTTTATTCTAAATTAATAACCCACAACCCTGAAGGCCAGATTCATGCAATGATGGAAAATTAAGTTACAGTTGCTTTTAAGAACAGAGACTTCAGCTGACTTTGTGGTAAGGATCCAAAAAAGGAGTGTATCCTAATGCACTTGTGGAATGCTGCTTTGTTCAGACCATTGCTCTCTGGAGCCGCATTGTTCATTTCACTGTGACCTGCTTTAGGCCCCTGATCATGGACTTGTAAACTGGCTAACCAGTTCTGCCTCCACCCCTATTCCTTTCTGTTATTGGGGATATAAATTCAGCATACAATTTCAAATGCCTTTTGTCTTTCTCTGTGTAATTTTCCCTGATTTATACATATTCAGACCTTGATTATAAGAACATTTATCACCAGGTAAGAAATCTGCTATCAGAAGAGTACTACTGGGGGCACTGCACCTTGTGTAGGGAATGCATCCGACCCGGTTTCTTCCCCTCACTTCCTGTCATTGGATATGTAACCTACCCTGCTTGCCTCTAGCTGAGGCACAACCACAGACGGGCAAGGAAAAGACCATCCACACACACCTGCCCCGTATTTTGGTGTGAAGCAGTGATGCGTGTCCCTTTAATTCAAATGTCAGTTTCCATTTGAAGAAGGCCTGTGAGTCTGGCATGATGAGAGTATTCTAGGAAGCGTTTCTTTGGAAACTCTTTGCCGTATCCATGGATACCCAATCTGCTGCAGGAAGCAAAGTGCATGATCTCTTCAGAAGCAACACACGTGCACATACGACTGCTCTGCCTTGAAAAGAGCAGCACCGTTTGCTTCAAAATCCTGATGCATCATAGCAACAGTATTTAGAAAGTGGTAAATGGTTGAAAATCCAAGTCTGATTATTACTAGAGATATGGTTGGTAGGAAAACAGAACCCCATCTCATCTGTATTTGGGAGTTTTTTCTCCTGGCGTGAAAACATGCACACAAAATAATCACAGGTGAAAGTTCAAATATTTATAACCAGAAGATTTTCTGTGGCCGTGAAGTTTTACTTGTGATGTTTTTGTTTTTTGTTTTTTTTGCCTGCTGAAAATTTCATAAATCCATAGACTAGGGAGCCTGTACTGGGTCAGACTTAATACTAGTCACCTAATCACCGTCTCCATTTCCCATCTACCTACCAAGTTCACACTTGTCCTAAACCTTCCTTGGCGGAGTAATAGGTTTAAAAAGGGAAACTGTAATGGTGCTATAAATATCATTTAATAAAGAACACAGCAAAGATCAGTAGAAAAAGATAGCTATTGAATTCATCAGCAAGCCTACAAATATTTGAGCTCATTACTTAAACATTTTTTTTCTCTTAGAAGATACCTGCTTCTTGCCTGAAATCAATCTTCTGAATACCAAACGCTATGGTTATGATGCAGTACAAAAAAAAGTTATTGGGTTGAATTCAACAAAAAGGAATTTGCTACCTCCTTGTAATGAGCAAGAGGCTGCCCCACTCGAAAGGAGGACACGGTGGGAAGGCAGGGCTGCAGGGGAAAATGGAGAGGGCTCTTCTCAGGCTGCATCTCCCTGCCTAGACCAGGGGGCTTGGGGGTGGGGGTGAGGGGGCTCTTTTTCAAAACCAGTTCCTTGTTTTTCCCTCGTGGACTGGCATTTCGCCAGCTGTTACATAATTCTATTTGAAAAATGTCAGTTCTACCAGAATGTCCAGCCTGCTCATCTCAGTCTGGTGGTGATGTGTGCTTGGAGATAAATGGGTGATAAAGGGCCTTGTGGAAGAGCAGCCTCTGTACCTGGCATTTTTATGAGCAATTTGCCAGTCTTCATATTTGAAGTGAGACTGGGAGGATTTCTAAGGGGAGAGTTATGATGATGTTATTTTTGGACTGCCTTGATCCCTACTCTTTATGGTATGAACTAAAAGACATGTAAAGAATTTTTACCATTCTTAGATATTAGTAAGCACTCTGTGCTGACAGTGTGGAGCCTGCTTCGGATCCTCTCTCTCCTCTTTCTGCCCCTCCCCTGCTTGTGCTTTCTCTCTCAGAAAAACAAACGTTAAAAAAACAACACAAGATTTTGCCACATACGACAGTCTGAAGTTCTATCTGAACACCGGGTTTGAAGCAGTTTTATTACATCCCATGTTTAAATCACTTTTTCATCTTCCAACCATCTTCCTTTCCCACACTTGCCCACACTCCAATTTGATAAGTGAGAGGGAAGCTCACAACCTTAGCACTGTTTTGTGGTGAAGTTCTACAAATGTCAAGCTGACAGGTACTTTTGGAACAATGAACAGTGACAGAGCAGCAGTCGACTTCCAGTGTTTTCTTCACGTTGACCACGGAGAGTAGTGTTGCCTATCGTGCTGTTCCATAATAAAGCATGCAGCTCTGCTTTCTGTAGTTCGAGAACAGCGTAATAAGAAAATGTGTAATTTAGAGTAAGATACATTGCTGACATGACCTACTAATAGTCATAGTCTCTATGAGATATGAGTTGTAAAATAAAGTTGCAGAGTAAATTTATGAATATTTTCCATCAAGCAACAGTATTTTAAAAAGCAGCAAATGGTTACTTTACAGAACTGCATACTTGTTTAACGAGCCAGTTTATTTTGTAATCACAATTCATAGTGGAATTCTAGGTTATTGAGAATTTTTTTGTTGTACTATAATATTGTATATATGGTGTTGACCCAGAGTCCTTTTGATTTTTTAGTAAAAGATTATGTCCATCGTGTGTGAATACCTGTTAGCACTCGTGGAAACACTTTAAACTATGGCATGTGAACATAATAGGGAAACTCCAGGGCCAGTCAAGTCAGGTGGCCGTGCACATGTGAAGTGAGGGAGAAACAGGCAGCTCTTGAGTGATCAGGAAATGAAACCTCTATGCTAAGACTACCCACCTACCGACAACTGGTTTGATTATTTCAGTTGGAGTGATGTGACTTATTCACATATCACAAAACTATCTCATATCATTGTCCCTTATATCACTTCCAGATCAGAGTGAATAATAATCAAAGCAAACTTTTGAATGAGTAGACATGACATGAATATCGTTTTTAGAAGGCTGATGAAATTCAAAATTTTGAAGAATGATTTAAAAGAAGCAGCTAAAATGTATTTGAAGCTTCCAGGCATTAACACTAAATTTTCTTGATTGCTTTTCTATCCACTTTTACTACTATGTTTTCATTCTGTAAGGCTGAGAGCTGTGTGGCAGAAATTAGTTGGTGAATGACTGTTTATAGCACCATAACTCTCTTTTCTAACACAGTGCAGTGTGCTGAATGCAGTCAAAGGGAATACGGTCAAGAAATGAGTTTATAAAAGGTGACCATTCCGAACACACCAGGCACCTGCCGACTGAGCACAGAAAGACTGATACCCACGTGCCGCAGCGGGCGAGCAAGTCACAAGCCAGCTGGGCAAGATTTGGCTTCAACCAACATGCTGGAAGGTTAAAATGAGGAAAAATGTCAGCGATGCTAGTGGCAGGGCTTCTTGGCCCACATATGTCCGTCCACTCTGGTTCAAGTTTATAGCCCCACACCTATCTCTGCTAAGATTCCAAGCCTCAGAAATTATATGGCTTTGAACTCACTTGATTTTCAGTTAGAGGTATGAATTGTCCTGCTCTATTAATTTGAATAGGATTTTTCAGACTGGCTTTATTTCCCTATGTCACATATATTCACTTCTAGCTAATAGTAAATTTAAAAATAAACACTAACAAATATAATATATATTGCATGGAAAATACAGATCTATATATATATAAATTTGTGACTTTTTCTTAGGTCAGTTCTGTGTTCATTTATAAATTGCATTTATAGCATGTGTATCTAGTAACAAATGTATGTTCCGATTTAGAAGGAAAGAGAAGCATATGATGCGGAAGGTAAAAATTTCTGCAGAAATCTAATTGTATTAGTACTATGCTTTTTTTAATTCATGTGAGCAATTTGCAAAATGGAAGGCATTTCAGAACTGTTTCTCCCATTTTTTAGCCACCACCTTTTCAGATTTCCCTTACCTGAGTTAAATACTACTCTGTGTAGATTAGAATTTTAGAATTGGTTGGGTCACTGGGTTATTACTTACACATCCTCTTACATACACCAAATTAGCAAAAGTTGATTTAAAACAGCATCGGCAGATTCATAGCTACCACCTTTTAAAGTCCTTACTAGCCCTGAAAACTTAAAGAAATTAAGAATTCAAAGCCACCATTAAAATCGATTATTTTAATTGTTTAAATAAACATACATAATTGATGAGGGCAATCACAAGCAGTTAGGTGAAATTTGCAGTGAGTCTATCCCATTGCTGCAGGCTTCTCGGAAAAAGCTCCATCCGTCCCATCCGACTGAACTGAAAGGGGTTTTTCACTCTCAGCCTTCAAAAACATGCACATCATAAAGGAGTCCAAGCAATAATCAAAGCAGATCATTAATAGCTACATATTTGGAAAATATACGTTCAATTACACAAAGACAAGGGTATGGCCAATTGTGTGCCCGTGAAGCGATATTTTGAATTATGACAATCTACGAATACTTAAGTGTGATGGTCAAGTGGTCCATCATTAACACAAATACAAAATGGAAATCATTTTATGAAACTCCGCGGAGAGGCCATTCGAAGAGCAGATCAAGGCCTGGGTTTTTCCGCTGTGGGATTTTGGTGGCCACAAGAGTGCGCGCTGGGCGGGGGCGGGGCTCGGCGACGGCCGCAGGGGGCGGCCCTAGCACTGCAGCTCCTCCTCCTCCTCGGCCCGCCGGGGCCCGCCCCCCGAGCTCTGCGCGCTGGCGTGCGCCGTGGAGCTGAGCACCTCTTCAAAGCTGCCTCCGCCGTGGTTCGCCCCGCCTACTTTCGTCTGAAATGGGCAGAGACGCAAACGCGCAGTTAGTTCATCTGGTCTGTAATGTTCCTATAAAGCGGATTACTCTCAAGTTCAGAATTTTTTTTTCCTTGCGAAGGGACGTAAGAGGTGTAGAGTAATTTCCTTTAACAGAGTGCTAGAATGCCATTCATACTTGGGTTCTGGGACAGGATCCAGAACTCCAATTTTGTACAATTTTAGCAGTGCCCTCTTTATCGCTTCTACATCTAAGAATCTCAATCCCTTCAGGAGCATATCCAGATCTGGGGATTTGCACTGTCTACACATTCGCCCTGAGAACAGATGTAATCAAAATGTAACCGGATTTTAGATAAATTCCCTCAATTTAAAAAATCTATGAACATCTTTAAGTGACTTCAGTTTAGGCTTTCTACTAGGATTTAGCATGGCGATCTGGATTCCTGACAAATATGTTTTGAAAAATGGCTCCATTGAACACGGTTTCTGGTCTCTGCTCTGAGAGGTAGATAGGATTCAAATCTTAAGTACTGGCCTCTTCACATCTTTCTAGGCAGTTGCCCTTATAGAAGGAATATCCCTTGAAATGCAAAGCTTTGATGCTTTAGGAGGCTCCCTTTTCATGTACTTATTATTGGTATTAAGAAATCAGGAAGAAATCAATGTATAATGTTATAAGAAATATGGTTAAAGTATTTTGAAAAATTCCTCAAAGTCCTATGAAAGATGGAGCACCTGGGCGGCTCAGTCAGTGGGCATCTGACTTTGGCCCAGGTCATGATCTCCCACTTCATGGGTTCTAGGCCGGAGTCGGGCTCTGTGCTGAGAGCTGGAAGCCTGGAGCCTGCTTTAGATTCTGTGTCTCCTTCTCTCTCTGCCCATCCCCTGCTTGCACTCTGTCTCCTAAAACTGAATAAACATTTTTTAAAAATGTTAAAGTCCTTAGAAAGAATATTTAATGCTTAATGCAAGTCTTATTGATGGTCACATTGGTCTTCCTTTAACCATTAACAATATGGAAAAACACACTGAGGAAAAGAATGGTACAGCATAGAAAATGTGGCTTTTCCCAAAATGCTGACTACTCCTCATTGCCACCAAAATGCTCACTCACTCACAGGTACATAAGCCACACTGGGGGATGTATCTGCTTACTGTCTGCTTTGTCCTTTAAAAAACATAACCAGGTTTTAAAAGCTGTTTAATCAGTGCAAAACAAGCACCCGCTTTTCTCCAATTGTCACTAAAATCCCTCTCTGCCTCTTTAAATTTAATTCCTAAGTCAAATTTGCCACTACGCTCGAGGTCAGGAAACTCATTCTTAAAAGTGACAGATAATAAATATTTTAAGCTTAGGAATCACATAGTTTCTGTCACAAATACTCAAATCAACCATTGTACAAACAGCCAAAACCAACACATAAGTGAATGAGTGTGGCTGTGTTCCCAGAAAACTATATGTATGGACACTGAAATGTGAATTTCATGTAATACCATTCTTCCTTCGATTTTTTCCAACCATTAAAAAATATAAAAACCATTCTTAGCTTACAGGCCATTCAAAAACAGACAACCAGCCGGCTTTGGCCCAGACCTCTGGCACTGAGAAATGGACTCCTCTCCCACGCTGGGCCATTTCAGTACCGGGAAGAAGCAGGCGTTGTTTCAACTTTGTGATTTTTCACTATGCTTATTTCTTTCCGGAGAGAGACAAGAGTAATTCAACGCAATCTACTCTATTAGTAGTTCCCATTTCCCTCTTTATTGTATTTGCATTCTGTTTTGCAGTAGAAGTCACACACAGTTTTGAATCAAGTGAATACCAACTACTGATATTTTCTGTTAGGTTTTGTTGCATTCTCCTCTCCTCTCCTTGATTTTCTCAAATCAAAGTAGAAAAATAAAGGAGGGAACGTCTTGAAATTAGTCAATTTGGCAAAAAGGAGAATGGAAAAAAGGGGTCTTCAAACCCTGCGGGTTGAGTGGAATAAAGGGGTGTCCGAGCCAAGTGGGCTGAATGAGTGCACACGGCAGTAGTTTAGGTGAGGCGTTGCTTCAGTGAAGATGTGAGCAATAAACCTCTTCCAGACTCTTAATCCAGGCATTTGTCACTCTGTCTCCAAAACTATGATTGCTGTTTGCATAAAATTCTACTTGAACTACTGCGTTGGGCCTCCTAATCTCTCACAATATAATGGCTGCTTGAGAGGACACCAACAAGTAGTAAGTATATCTTGTCTTTTTTTTCTTTAAGGTTTTAAGTCAGGCCATGTGATGTATTCACCGAAAAGAGGCACACTAAAAATATGGTGTGCTTGACATGGTTCGAAGAATGACTGGAAGGCTGAGTGATTAGAATGGTTGGAAGGGATGTGGTTATTCACTGGAATGTGGCAGAATGTAACAAATATGGTTTCATAGGAGCCGGGTTTGGTCTGCTTGTTTGTTTGTTTTAGATGAAATAGAAAGTGTGCTCACTGAATGTACAGGTGAAGTCAGCTGAGATGTCGTCAGGTAATGTCAGCAGTGATGTAGGCAAAAAGGACTAAGTTTTACATAATTATGATGCACTGGAAAAATGTTCATGGAAAATCAAACTACAGAACTGGGTAAAAAAAAAAAGAAAAAAGGATGAATAGTCAATTGAGTCTAAATGCCAAAGAAAAGAAAGGACCTCTCTCCCCAGCAGAACATTATTCCTAATAGAACACAAACGTGAACATGATTCCTTCTGTGTGGTGTTTTAAAAACCAAGCCTAAAGCAGTATGGGTGAATGGAACTGCAGACTAAACCTGCAAGGAATGTCCTTTCTGATTCATGCTTACTGATTTGGGAGGCAGCTAGAAACAGCCTCACGATCCATAACTGAAGAAAGTTATAGAAATTTTGGAGAAAATCTAGAACACAAAAGTAAACTATGCAGCAAAGAAACTATATGAGGAAGGGTTAAACACCTATTATTTAGTCTGGAGGAAAAGAAGAATGAGTGATTTGCAATTACCGAATGTGCGTGGGAAGTTTTACACAAAGCACAATTATGAGCTGTTTGTTTTCCATTGCCTGGGTGGGCAGAAGAAGAGGAAGTAGGCATTGACCGTGACACAGGAATCGTGTGGGATGTGAGTCTTGTTAAACCTGGGACAATCATGCAGACACAGAGTCCACTTTAAGGAAGTCTTGACACAGGCTAGTATCTAGTCAGCTGAGTTAGTTTTGTGCTTGTCGGAAGGAGCCTCTCCACCTTCCATCCCCATGAAGTGAGAAAAGTGAGAAGCTCAGAGTGTGGACCAAACACTTAAAAATGATATGTGAGCTGCGAGCTTACCGAGTTTCCTAAAAGCAAATGGAAATAGGTTGTTCTTTATTCTTCTTTTGCTTCTTCATATCTCCTTCTTCTAAAGAAAACCTAAAAAGTACAACTTCTCCTATGTCAGAACTTATCTAACAAGCAACAGAATCCATCTTCCTTCGATTGTCTAAGGCTGAGAACCAAATGCCGAGAAATTAACTCCTAGGATTTTCTGAACCTTCTGTTCTGAAACTGGATATCTTAGCAAGAGAAATGTTCAAGCAACTACACTGTCCCTCCTTATCAAAAGCTTTTCCTACACCTGGTGCAATCTCAGGGCTCCTACGGGTCCCAATATACTCGATCAGCAATGATGTTGACAAGCAGGGTAGTGAAATTGCATAATACAAATT
This sequence comes from Suricata suricatta, assembly GCF_006229205.1. Taxonomy (NCBI): domain Eukaryota; kingdom Metazoa; phylum Chordata; class Mammalia; order Carnivora; family Herpestidae; genus Suricata; species Suricata suricatta. Next base: position 107,963,847 of record NC_043706.1, on the reverse strand, counting down.
GCTTGTAAATGAAAGGATGGCATATGGTAAAAGCTGAGTAATAATCTCATTTTGGGGCCTTAAACAGCTAATCACAGGCCTAATAAAGTAGAAGAGGAAGACTGTGTGGAAGATCCTTCCATAAGAGGTAAGACTCTCCAAGTCAAAATCAATAAGAACACACAGGCCGTCTAGAAGGAATACCTTCCGGCCTCACACACTTATCAGGCAGCACGTGGTGGCAGAGGATTCAGAAACAGCTGAACAGTCAGCATGTGGGTATACCTGCTTTTGATCTGGTTAAAGATCTATTGCTGGGTCTGCATTCTTCATTTTCCCAGCTAGGGAAATACAGAAATGGATTGTCTACAAATCAGTGATAATAATATCAAGGTGTATTTAAGTCATTGTTTAAATAAATAACCTCAGTAGTTTCAATGATATTTTCCTGTTTTGAAAGTTCTCTACTTTAAGACTAGAATGATTTTACTTGTGCTTTCTTCCTCTGTAGACTAACTTATCTACGTTCAGACAATAAATTCAAATAAAAATTTTAGCCCCTCCCATGAAACAGACATATTTTCAGTTTTGAATCTGGGAATCAAATGCATTACCTGGAAAGTAATGCATTTGTGACTTTATTTTCCCGCCACATTAATCATGTGCTGTGCTCAGTGTGTGAATGGAGTAAACATGTCTAGGTGGCTGATGGGAGGTGGAAGGCGGCGCAACACGTGAAGCCACGTTCATTGTTGCTAGGTCACCTGCAAACCCGAGGGGCTCTGAGCTGTTACTGAGCTTCCACTTTGCATTCTGAATCCAGAATTTGCATATCCATTATCCTATCCACAATCCTCTCTCACATACCTGTTTTCGAGGGGATAACACTAGGAATTCTAACCAGCGAAGATGTGAACGCAAATCCCAGTTTACTTTAACAAATAATCACCCCTGAACGGTTTACACGAACACCTCTGTGAGGATATAGCAACACCATTCAATACTAGTTTTACTGCTAGATTTATACAGAAAGAAAAAGACGGACTCTGTGCAAGGCTGCCTTGCTGGCTGCACCAAATGCTGGCAGCCCCGCCTTCAGAACTAACCACAGCAATGACTAACGCTGTCCTGATTCACGGACCCAACGACACAAAATCCACTTCATCTGTACCTTAAGGCTTGTGACAGTTGTCTCAACCCTCTCCTCAAATGATTTGAAAGTAGGAGAATTCCTAAAATAACAAAAAAAAGAGAGGTCAGCCCCAAAGACTCAGCTGTCTTAGCAACTGTGCTAGTTGCAGAAATCGTGGCTTTCTGTTCCTCTCTGTAAACATCGTCTCTGCACCAGAGCCAGCTGTAGGTTTCCCACCTCCAACAACCATGTTTTAAAATCTATTTTCATTTCTGCTGAGTTAGGTCCACAAACCATAACCTGATATGGACATTTTCTACGTAAAATACTCATATCATCAGCTGTAGAATAAATAGTGCAGCATTTTGTTAATGACACAGCTATAATAATTTCAAGGGGCGCTAGAAAACATTTCCAATGAGTCAAAGCAGTAAGATAGCTTAATTTGTCATTTACTAATTAATTGTTTCTATCACAGCACTCCTTTTTCCAACTTTTTTTTCCTTTGGGTAAGCAATGGAAAGTCTATTGAAGAATGTCATGTTAGAGTTATCTCCCTTGGAATCTTATTTATTTCAGTAAATGTGAGAGAAGACAGAAATAGCCCACGGGAAAAAAAAAAAAGGTTCATAAATTTGCCTTTTCCATGCCTCAAAAAGTAATCGCTTTATCAATTTCCATGAAGTGGTGTTTCTGAAAGTCGATGCTTTCATTATTTTTCCTTGTAAAGAGGATATACTTTTTGTTCTCTTACCAAACAGAATCTTGGTAGTTATTGACGTTTTATTTGTGACTCATGCATTGTGTTAAATGATCCATAAAACCATCTTTTTACTTTAAACGTTAGATACTTCATTTGGGGCTTTTTGGTTTCCTATATTGGGTTTGGCCTCATGACATTATGACCATTACCACTGAAAATGATATCCCAGGTCCAACTAAAGAAACAAGAATAAGAAGGAACTAGAAAGGTATCTGAATTCTTGTATCCATGTCACACATGGCCACAATGACTGTCATCATTTTCAAGTCAAATAATTCAGCTAAATGTTATTAAATTTAGTAAGGTGCCTGTTATTCTCTCTTGAGCGCAAAAGAACTGAAATAAAAGGAATGGCCTAGAGGAATTTTATAAGGGAGAATGGCTATAATATATGGGCTTCTTTGTATGGTGTAGAATGAAGCATGGCTTTAATACTATCAAGAGGAAACTAATGTACATAATATGTTTTTGAGTGCATTAGGCTTTGTTAGAGATCTCCGGAAACTGTGACACTCCAGATGGTCAGAAATGCATTTGAATTCATGCTGCATGAATTAAGAACAGTGAGTTCACAGGGCCTTATGACATCATATCATATATAATGTAAGCATGAGTCAAATTCCTGAGTAATCCTCCATAATACTGCTGTTTCACTATGAAATATTAATTAATGAATTTACACCTGAATGACTCAAGAGTATACATTCATTGGCACTTTACTTCCATTGTAGGCTTTATTTGGGCAAGCCTGCTCACGGGCCTGCCTGTCATTGATGAGTTAACAGGCCTGCATGTCAGACAGTTCAGCCTAATGTAAGATCTTTTTTTTTTTTTTTAACTTCAGGCAAGGTCATGAGGACTACATCTGACCCATAAGCCATTAGATGGATTCACAGAGCAAAACAATGTTAAGTTTTTGCAAGCCCTTCTTTGAACCCCCACACTTAAAAGTGGTTGTGTGAAGGAGCTCAGAGTTGGAGAAAGCACTACTCAATTTGAGTGTTTTTAATGCTACGGGGAGCAAGTCATTCAAAGATGAACTAGGCGATCTTGAATCTATGCTCTCTACCACCAAATTAGGAAAATCAAATACTGTGACTGAAATTCCAAAGTAACTGCACAACCCCAGTGTGGAAGAAACATCATCAGGATAATAAAACAGGCATTCCTCTAATTAAATTACACTAGGATGTGTGCTAGGGAACAGGGAGAAGCTGTTTACTCAGATTTAATCAGGTCATATAAGACGACAAATGACCCCAAAAGAATTTGGCTTCAGTGGTCTCAAACTATTCAGATTTGGTGTGAATGTATAAAGCAGGAAGCACAGGACAGTTCAGACTGAAGTAGGGGAGGGTCCTGGAGGCTTGGTCTTCCACAACACCCTCCCCCGCCCCACCGTGGCAGCCCAGCCCCTGGCAGCTTTCCCAAGGCAAGCCCAATGGGGGAGAGCCTCTTCCTTTAAATATGAAGAATCTGGTATCACTGAGGTGACTTTTCCAGGGCTGCCAAGTTCATTCTGGGCTGCATCTTCTGACCCGTGATCGGACATTCATTCTTCTATACCCTATTACGATTACTTAGTGTGCTTTTATCTGATTAAGCCATGCAAACTCAATGTCTTTCTCAGAAGTTTTCATCCAGTTAGTAATTTTAGTGACACTTTTATTATTTTATTTTTCAATAGACACCTCCCCTTAGTGTCTACCTTTAAAAATCCTGGTGATAGCCTCTCTACAACTGTAGCCCTCTCCGTCTCCTATTCCTTTCATTTAAGTGGTCTCCCAGGCTTTCATTTAAATCTCCTGAAATGAGGAATGTCTTCCCACCTTTGCAGGTGTGTTCATCCAGGCCAGTGCTAAGAAAGTGTGTTACACAGGGTACGTGATTTATGTCACACAACAGCATGTGCGGTGGGACTCATTTCTCCCCACGAACAGATAAGACAATGCGGGTGGACATAGCTTAGGTCACTTGTCTCAGTCACACAAATGAGGAGAGGCTGGATTTAGGCCAGTGTTTGGTCAAAAGCAGAAGCCCATTTTACTCTAACTTCTGTTGACCCCTCAGACTTTTCTCCCGAAAGCCATCAGAAAAAGAGAATACAGGAGGTCATGGCATTTCCTTTCATATTAAGCAGGGGGGAAATACTCCACAAAGTAAATACCAATCAAGTCACACTTCATACATTCTGCATTGATATTATATAAAGTAATTGACACACATTACCTCATAGCAGGCATACTTATGGAATGGCGAATGGAGTAGCTTCAGGGCAAAAGCAGATTAAAATTAAAAAAAAAAGAAAAAAGAAGATAGCACAGCATAAGTATATGAGAAATTTCCTAGTCATAGTTCTAAAACAGCAATTTCAACTATCTGCAATCCTCCTTGCCCAACCCGCCAAGATGACATATGTTTTTGTTGGGTAGGATGGACCACAGTCAGGTTTCAAGAGCATAAAGAAGAGTATACTGTCCAAGGTGCATGTTATTTTACTTCCTGTGGGATCTCTATGGGCTGGAAACTGAGGAGAATGTCGGGTTCCCTTGGGTGTGCCCAGGAGCCCCTGGACACCCCCTAGGTCCAACTCCCTCTCCCCTCCCTTCTGTTCAGGAAGAGAAGAGGGGCTGTACTGAGAAGTAGAGCCAGGCAGGTAAAAGGAAACTCTCCAGAGGCATATACGGAGTTAATGTAAGACATCCAAGGAAACCCATGGAGGACAAACACCATCCACACAGTCCAACATGGGAGCAAGGACTTCAGCATCCATTCCAGGACAACTGGTACAAATATCAACATTTTTGAGAATTCTAAGAGTTTCAGCCTTCTCTATTCATCCTATGATAGCTGACTCGTCATTTCTCGGATCTCCTGTTACTTCTTTGTTGAGTTCCACTAAGAAATCAGGCTGAGCAGAGAGAGGGAGCATTACAGCGTCACGTGACCTGGGATGGCACCCCCCCCCCCTTCACGCTTTCCAACACTATTCCTGCTTCTCTCCTCCCAAGAAGATAAGAGGAAGCAGTCAAACTGCTCGCCCTTCCCCAACAATATCCATGAGGTCATTAGTACGGGCAACACTTTATTGGAACTCAGGAAGAAAAGGACCAAGAAATTCAGGGGGTACTTATGATCTTATTTACATGCTCCACTTAGACATGATAGGCAAAACATTTCCTCAGAAATTATGTTTAAAAAAGAATTACTAAAAGAAATTCATCAGCATTATCAATCTAATTCATCTCTTTAAATACAGGCAATTTTCCTAGAAAAAAGAATCCCTCCTCAAAAGTATATAACAAGATTCCACCTAACAGAAGGCTTACCACACAACTGCACATTTTTATCATAAGTGGTCTTCTGGTAACCCCTCCCCTCTTCAGAAGGTACAGAAAGTTGAAGGTGAACCATCCACATAAGAAACGGTTACAAGAATTTCAGAGAAACAACCAACTAGAGAAAATTTCTAGTTTTCAGTTTTACTTTTTAAGTCTCATAAAAACACACAACTCTTGGAGACTGGGTGGCTCAGTTGGTTAAGTGTCTGACTCTTGATCTCTCGACTCAGGTCATAATCTCATGGTTTGTGAGATTGAGCCCTGAGTCGGGCTCCTTGCTGACAGCATAGAGCCTGCTTGGGATTCTTTCTCCCTCTCTCTGCTCCTGCCCTGCTCTCACTCTCTTTCTCTGAAAATAAACAAACATTTAACACACACACACACACACACACACACACACACACACACACACACACGCACCTCTCAATTTATGCCTTTTTTCTTCTTTCAATTCTAAAAATCCCTGCCAATGCAGGAAGGATTGGGAATATAGGAAGGGACTCCTAAGAGATTGGTCAGCAAGTGAAACTGTCGTAAATGACTCAGCAATGAGACAAATATGTGCTTAAATAAATTCACCATTAGATGCCCTGTACTCTGTAACTGCCTGGTCACAAACACCCTCAGGAAAAGAGATCTAGTGTTACGGTGAAGCACACCCACGGTGTGAGGGAAGCAGTGGGCTCTGGGAAGGAAAGGAGCAGCCACAGAGCCGGGAGGGCCCCAGAGGCGGTGCTTACCCGATGGAGTGAGACCTGCAGCCCGGGCAGCACAGGAGAGAGCAGGAGCAGAGTTAGCACATCAGGATGCAAAGACAGGACCTCAGTGCCCTTCGTCCCCTCTCTCAGGAGCCCCAAAGCAAAGACGATGTGATTCCATTTATTACTCTTTTGGAGTATACTTTTCAATGTCTCTTTGCAATTACTGTATCAACCTGTTATACACTGTGCTTCTATTATTCTCATAGCTATATAGAGAGATGGTTGGACTCTATTAAGTTATATGCCTCCTCCAAAGATTTCACCTCTACTAGTTCACACACCGTGTGATAATAAATAAAATAACTGTGAAGTTCCAAGAAGAGGACATTGTTATGATCAAAATGATTCCAAGAACTTGCATTTCTACAGAGTTCTTTCACAAATGTGTCCTCATTTTAACTTTGCAGAAAGCATTTTAGTTAGGTAGCTATCTATTAACAATGTTATTTTGCAGGTGGAGACGGGGGCGGGGCAGTTCCATTGATGGGGCTAAGGGGACTTCAGGTAATGTCAATTGAAATAAAATGAGAGAAAAATATGACTTGTTTTTAGAAAACATATCAATTTAAGGGGAGCTTGGGTTGGCTAAGCGTCTAACTCTTGAGTTCAGCTCAAGTCATGATCTCATGATTCATGGGTTCAAGCCCTGCATCAGCCTCTGTGCTGGCAGCATGGAGCCTGCTTGGGATTCTCTCTCTCTCTTTCTCTCTGCCCCTCCTCCAATCATCCTGTCTCTCTCTCTCTCTCTCTCTCAAAATAAATAAACTTAAAAAACAACAACTAGCATTTATTGAGAGCTTAATACATGGCAAACTCTCTTCTACAACTTTTATACTAACCTGATGACATTGTGACTCTTGCCCCATTTCAGAACACCTGGTACAGGTGAGCTAAGTGGCTTCCTCATAACCCGACCACCTGGCGCTAAACCACTTAAGAGCTTGTTAGAAATGCAGATCCTTAGCCTCCACCCAAGACCCACTGAGGCATAATCTCGAAGAGGTGGAATATGGGAATATATACTTTCAATAGGTGTCAGAGGGGTTCATAAAGTCCTCTAATGTTGGAGAAACCACACTCTAGTGTTCCAGCAAAAGGTTTCAACTTAGTACACAGAGAACAAATTTTATAAATGTGGCACTATATATTTTCTTGGATATAACATGTAATAGGGTATTTTCTGTTTAGAGAACTTATTTAATTAGATAAATGTTTTTATGTGCTCGCTTCGGCAGCACATATACTAGATAAATACTTTAGTGCCATTAACATGACAGATTTTATTTGTAATATAAGGCTTAATTAATAATCCAGAAGGTTTATCTATTCATCACATGCAGCCTCTGAGAAATTTCAGCTGCTTTTCATTATTGCATTATTAATAAATATGAAGATAAAACAGTGTACTCAGATTCATGCACAGGTCCTTAACTCTAGCCTCATGAATGCCAGCTTGTTAAGATAGCACATGAATACTGGGCACAATCCAATAAACTTTATTTTTGAACAAACTAAACACAAAGATATAAATACTTACCTGTATCAAAGTTGCAGGATAAAAAGAAAGTAATAATTTAAAGAATCCAGTGAAATAATATGCACAAGTTTTTAAAAAGAAGAAATTTAAAATGTATACTTCAAAAGTTTTTCTAAAAAAGGAATTTGATAAAAAATAAAATTAAGCCAATAATTAAACCCAAATAAAATAAAATAAAAAAATTAAAAGAATAAAAAATTACTTTTCCTCAAAGCTCCCCAAAAATGAATTTGATTTCTAGAAAGAAAAAAGAATTGATTTATAAAGAAAAATTTCCTAAGCATATTGCCAAATTCAAAATAAACTGATAGGTATTTAAACAAACAAAAAAAGCCCATGAAAGTAACAACTCTATATGAGATAACATACTAAAAACATAATAAAAATAAGAATGGTCAATACTACATTGCTTTTTATGGTGCCTGTAGTGAGGACATTTAGTTCTCAATTCAAAATCTTGATGTTTACCCTAACTTTATATAATAATGAAATAACGAAGATAAACAAATTACAGAAAAACTATATACAATAGTGTGTGTGTGTGTGTATACATATATACACACATACATACTATATACCATAGTACTTTTTGGGAATAACAGAATAAATATATATGTATTTAGGCTACAAAAAATATACTAGATGAATGTATACAAAAATGAAACCTAGAATAGTTTCTCAGAGCATATTCCATTGAATACATATTTTAACTTACTGTTTAAATTTTAATGAATAAAATTCTGTGTGTGCTGCATTCTTTTGAAATCCTCCCCTATGTATCTCCCACTTTTACTAGGTCATGTCCCAATGGAAGAGCATCATTGAGACCAGGCTCACTAACCTGACTTCCTGGCAGAAGATTTTCCATTAAAAAATTTATCTTAGTCACTATCACTATCAGCCACATAAAATTTTAATCCAGCTAAAAAAGAAAACATTAGGAAACCCAGCCAGTGGAGAAAGTTCCCTTCCCTCAAAAGCCAAAGGCTCAGCGCCATTCCCACCGTGGTTTCGCCAGTACCTCATGTCTCCAAACTTCTTGCTGATGGCTGTCCCAACATTGCTAAAAGCCGCAGTTGCCTTCTGCCCTGCGTGACTCAGGGTTTCATGTGTTTTCTTGTAGCTAAAAGTAAAACAGAATAGTTTATATGTCATGATCGCCTACAGAACATTCACCATCCTTCTCCTTCCTTACTTTGAAAATTTCCTTTTCTAGGGGTGCCTGGATGGCTCAGTCAGTTAAGCATTCAACCTCTGGTCTTGGCTCAGATCATGACTTCAGGGTTTGTGAGTTGGAGACCTGCATCGGGCTTTGCACTGACAGGTCGAGCCTGCCTGGGATTCTCTCCCCACCTCCCCTGCCCCTCCGCTGTCTGCACACACATACTCTCTCTCGCAAAATAAAAACATAAACAAACATTAAAAAAAGAAAAGAAAATTTCCTTTTCTAAACAGATTTAGGAAGAAGAGGATCCACAGAAGTTAATGTGTTGGCTGCTACTCATCAGTCAGACCATTAAATCTGAATTCAGGAAAAATATTCATCTTCAAGCACAGATCTGAATGTGTGGATCAGATGTGTGATAACAAGCAGTAGAAGTGCTCTGAGAGTAGAGCTATTCTTAAAGAAGTGTATGTTTTAACTCTATGAAGAGACCCTTGCAAGTAAAGCCATCAAAGGTACATTAGAAAATGTATATTTCTATGTGAAGATTTAGCTTTTACTGTTCAAGTGGGTAAAATTAACCAGAAAAGGGCAAAATATAACTAGTATTTAGCCTGTTTTTCTAATACTTATAGCTGGGAATAAGGAGGGCACATGATCTTAAGATAATGCAGTGACTTTTTTCTAAACAGTCTTCGGAATATAATCCTACAATTATTATCTGTTCATAAGCCTATGTTCCCACTTGACTGACTCCTTGAGGACTCAGAGTCAAAGTCAAAGTCCATGCAACTGGCCTCCTGATGACTGTACACAAGCTGGTCCTCTCTCTACCTGTTCACTCTGCTCCATCCTGCCTTAAAATCTCTGCTCTAGCCGCCCTGCCACATGATCCCATCAAATTTGCAAGAAAAGGGTTTTGTTGTATTGTGCATGTCCCACTTTGAAGAATTAAAAGGACCAAAGCCTGAATCCTTAGGAAGGCTGTGAAAGCCACCTTTTCCTGGCCCGTTAGGGCCAGAGATCCCTGGGGCCTTGGCCAAGTGGGTGTCAGCAGAATAGAGCTGGGCTCTGGGAGGAAAGGGGAAACATGGGCAGGAAAGAGAAGCAAGGAGAACTGAGGGAAGAAAGTGCATCACGTACCTGCTGAGCACTGACTCCGTAGGGCCTGAAAGGACTCAAGGGAAAAGTAAAGAAATACTCTGCACTATCTGTGACTTTTGCATGAGGCTGGTACTCGGTACTAGTTAGAGAATTCCTTCTTCCGTTGCTCCTGCAATTCCACAGGACTTTCTTACAGTTAGAGCAAATATTTAATTTTCTTGTAAACTGTCCCATGTAGTTTAACTTTATATATTTGAGAATGCTTTGAATTTAGAGATGAGGGGACTTTGGAACACTTGTGTGTATCACATTCTGAACTTGAGGGCTTAATTTAAAAATAAAACACCTAGCTAGAGAGAAGTACATATAGTAAGCAGTGAGCGCTAGCTACCTTATGCTTTAAATACGCTTCTCTAGCAAAATGTATGGTGGGTGTATGCAGGAATCTGACTACTTTAGTGAAATACGAGTGGCATTTAAGTCTTCATCATGAAAGCTGCCACTCTATACCTATGTGAAATTTCAGAGTTTACATTCAACCATATGGAGAGCCCAAAGGAGTGTTGAAGATAGATTTTTAGGACTGTTAACTCTTTATTTCTGAGAATCATATAATGTTACATCTGAAAAGGCACTAGAGCCCCATTCCTTCAGACAACAGAACAACTGTGTAACTTTTTAAAGACAGAGATAAGGCTGGGACCAGAGTGCCTGCCTTCCTTCAGAGTATCTTCTTGTTTTGGAGATGTTAGACATTCGAAGTTGAGTTTCATCAGCTCCAGTATTTGTGGAGAGAAACAGTAATACTGCATTTCAAGAATTCTAAGATGCACCTTTCCCCCCACACTTTAATACTCTCCTCCCCAGACTACCACATTTCTTGAAAACAATTACTAGCCATCCTACATACATTACATAGAGACCAATAGTTGAGAGAAAGCGATGTAGACGGGGTGGGCAACGAGAGAGGGTTCCATGTGAAGAAATGGCTTCCCAGAACAAAGGAACCAGGGACCCCATGAGAAATAGGCCACTGGGCTCAGAGCACTTAAAAGCTCTGGGAAGTACCACTCACGGGGTAAGTGAAGGGTCCCCCTGGGGTTGTGTACTGCACAGATCCTGTAACCTTACACTGACTGCATCCTGACTGGGCTCCACCTCACAGCTGAATGAAGTAATACACATCTCTACCCAGATGCGAGGCACCGTGTCTTGAAAAAAGATCCTCCTATCAGGCCACTAAAAACTCCCAAGGATGCTGTTGTATGTACATCTTACTCCCTTTCTTGTGCCATGAAATTTGACACACGGTTTGTACGGCTCATACTTTAAACTGTTTTTCAACCCTATCACATAAAATTACATTCACTCATATTCAAATAATGAAAAACAACTTAAACACCAACCTTATAATTGACTTGACAACTCTGTAATTTAAATGGAAATGATATTTAGCATTTTAGATTATGTCTCCTATTTTAAGCCAAATAGAAGTTACACCATTGCTGAGTTGCATAATTGATGAAATAGGAGACTAACACATTTTCCTGAAATAAGAGTCGAAATGTTAATGGGGTGCCTGGGTGGACTGGTCGGTTACACGTCCTACTCTTGTTTTCGGCTCAGGTCATGATCTCACGGTTCCTGGGATCAACCCCATATTGGGCTGATAGCATGGAGACTGCTTGGGATTCTCTCTCTCTCCCTCTCTCTCTCTGCCACTCCCCCACATTTTCTCTCTGTCTCATAAAAATAAATAAACTTCACAAAAGTCAAAATGTTAAGGTGCCCTTAGGTTGCTACCGCGTACCAGAGGGCAGAAGAATCAGTAGTACATGCTTCCAAACCTTTTTTCTACCATGTTGCAATTATGGTTTTCACATCTGTCTCTGCGACCTGCCTGACCTTCCTGAGGACAGGGGCCACATCTTGTCTATCATCACTGTGTCCCCAGTGCCTGAATACACTGGCGCAGGAGCCACATGGGGCCAAGGAAAGGAAAGAGAGTCCAGGCTGATTCCCAGACTCCAGCTGCAGACGCAGGCAGCACTTTCCAGTGTGAAGTTGCTGAGTCTGGAGGAGGCCCTTGGAAACCTGAAGAGGAGGGAAGGGAAACGCGTCCTCCTGTGCTCTGAAGCCATCCCAGCAAACATCAGCTCTCTAGGACCCTGCAGTTCCCAACAAGGCCGGAATCTGGTCCAGGGCTGAACATTTCTTGGTGAAAAGTATAGCTGTGATGCACACAGCAGCTCACACTCACTGAGTATTTTATTTGCATTAACTCAAGACTTCTTACTAGGAGATTTTTTTATTTAGGGAACAAGTAAAATTTCTATTTTTCACTGAAAGTCCAAGGAACACAGGCTTTACTTTTCAGAAACTGTTTGGCTTTCCTTTTTTGTTCAGCTTTACTGAGGTATAACTGACAAATAAAGTTCTAAGGTATTTAAAGTGTACATCGTGATGATTTGATATACACATACACCGTGAGAGAATTCCTCCCACTTAGTTAATGAACACATCCGTCCCCTCGCATGTAAATTTCAATTGTGCAATACCAACTGGAATCACTCTGTTATACGTAAGATCCTCAGACTTCTAGTCATAACTGGAAGTCTGTGCTCTTTCACCAAACTTCCTATTTTCCCCACGCCACTATCCCTAGCCACTACCCTTCCACTCTCTGCTTCCAAGAGTTTGGCTTTTAAAAAAATTTTTTTTTAGATTCCACATATAAGTAATACCATGCAGTATCTGTCCCTCTCTGTCTGATTTATTCCACTTAACAGAATGCCCTCAAGGTGTGTCTGTAGAGTCCCAAGGCAGGATTTCCTTCTTGGTCATGGCTGAATGATATTCCTTCGTATATGCATATATGCCACATCTTCTTCAGGGGGTGGAGAGTGTTTAATGCCAGCACAGGTTAACTGTTTGGCTGGCACACTGACAAAGTTGCCTTCAGTAGTGAGGGGTAAGGTTCTCTGCAAGCCAGCTAGAAGGGAGTCTGCTGACTTTTCACGCAGCTCATCTTGTCATGCCTTGCTGATTTGAAAGTAGTGTAAATCAAAAGAAGAAAGCGGGTCTTCTACAGTGTTTTGATTTATGGGAGCCTAGGTGGCTCAACTGGTTAAGCGTCTGACTTTGGCTCAAGTCATGATCTTACGGTTCATAAATTGGAGCTCTGTGTTGGGCACTGTGCTGACAGCTCAGAGCCTAGAGCCTGCTTCCAATTCTGTGTCTCCCTGTCTCTGTCCCTTCCCTGCTCATGCTCTGTCTCTCAAAGAATAAATAAATATTACAAAATTTGTTTTAATATTTTTATTTAAAGTATTTTTTTACACATAAAAACCAGTAAAAATTGAAAACTCAACAGTCTTTCGGGGTGCCTGAGTGACTTAGTCGGTTAAACATCTGACTTTGGTTCAGGTCATTAACTCCTAGTTTGTAAGTTCGAGTCCCACTTTGAGCTCTTGTGCCGACAGCTCAGAGCTTGGAGCCTGCTTCAGATTCTGTGTCTCCCTCTCTCTGTCTGCCCCTCCCCCTCTACTGCTCCGTCTCCATCTCTCTCTCCCCAAAATAAATAAACATTAAAAATTTTTAAAAAAATTCAAGTCTTTTTACAAGAAGATATTTTATAGCCCAGGTATATTTTACTGTTATGGGATTTTAAAAAGATTATGATTTTAACAGTTGCCCATGCACAGCTCCCCAAAGATACAAAAGTATTGAGGCTTATTTTCTTTGAAAGGTTCCCTTAAACGTTACCAAAACACAGTTATCACTTGAACCTGGAAGAGTCTACTTTCTGCCATCTGTGCTAGGATGAAAGCCAAAAGGTAAGCATTATGCTTACATAAATAAACAGCTTTCTAAGACACTGACTAGGAGTGTCTTTTGAAATGAGGTCTTTAATCTTCTCTGGCACCTCCAAATTCCACGGTGCCACAACAGGCTCCTCATAAAAAAGAGGGAATGATCATTACTGACTATAATGGTTTAGAAGACTTAGAAGCACAAAATCAAAGAGCAAGTAAATCACATGCTCAATTCAAGTTTTCTTAATGCTGAATTTTACTCCTCTTTATATAGGATGAGGTTATTGATTGTTCCAAAACGATGGAATGGTATTTAAATTCCTTCCCCAAACTTTCTCCTCTTGGCAGTCCTACTGTTGGGTCTGTAGTACAACTCATGGCACATAGGGAAATTTCAAGGATTAGCAAAGGCTGAACACTTACTGAAATGAAGCCTATCAGTTTGAATAGCCCATGAGAACGATGCATTTCTGAATTCCTACTCCTTTGACCTAAGAAGAGACTCAATTTTTCCCCTGGTGGCCTCCCTACCTCTAACACTCCAAAGCTACCCACCTCCTCCTCCGTGCCTCTTTAAAGCCTAAAGACAACACAAAAAAGCAGCAGAGAACAAACAACAACAACACAACAGTAACAACAACAAAAAGAGATGGTGGGAATTTCTGGTGTGTGTTTTCCTAGATTCTCTCAAAACAAAGCCATACAAAACCATGACAAAAACAACAGCAACAACAAACCCAGTTACAGATGATCTTCTCACCTGCTGCTGTATGGTTCTCTTTCTATAAAGATCATTTCAGCGTGCTGTGTAATTACTTCCATCATTCAGTCCTATTCCTCTTTGAATCCTACCACAGGCTAAAATATGCCAAGATCCTTCATTAACATATCATAGATTTTCCTTTCAGTATAAATCAAACTAAATAGGTCATGATTGCTTAATCAGTATGCAAAGTATTGCCTCTGGGAATCACCTTCAATCCTCTGACAGCTAAAATTCTCTTTAGTGCTTTGAAATTTAATTCTACCCAACCTCACCCTACTCCAGCTCCTTATTCCCTCACATCAAAATTTTCATCCTATGAGGTGTAGGTCTTGTCCCAGAATGGGGCACATGGCACTAACAGCAGGGATTTAGTTAATTCAAGGGAAAAACAGATTCTGTTACCAAGTTCCCTGACCCCCCATCATGTGATTAAGACTTTTCCCCTCTCTCAGCAGCCAAGAAAAGAGTGTGGAAGAAAGGTGCTCTCTTGGAATCGTGTTACTGATATACTCATGCCTCCCTCTTAAGGATTGATTCTTCAGTACAGAGGAAGGTTCATATCATTCCTAAAAGAGTGAGGAGTCCATGATTATCCACACTTATTAAATAATCTCTGAATGACTCTCATCTAGTCCTGTGGCTTTCAGTGACATCAACATGCAGATGACTCCCCATGTCCATTTCCACCCCTGACTCTTCCTCTGAGTTGCCCTCTAGATGTATGAACTTGTTTGTCTATTGGGTATTTCAGTCGGCACACACCAAAACACATTTCTTGGGTCTTCCCACCAGACTTGTTTTCTAGCACAGCAAACAGGCCTACAAAGTATCAGACACTGTCCTGCCTGTTTACAAATATTAACTCCTTGAATCCTTAGTACCTATGAGACAGGTACTAATATGATCTCATATGACAGATGCAGAGACTTCAATCCAAGCAACTGGAGTCCATAGCCCATGGGCGTGGCCACAATGGTAACGCCCATTGCTGCAAACAGTCCCATGCTCAACCAGCTGCCCATGTCAAAGACCTGACAGTCACATTTAATCCCTCGACTTCTCTCATCTCTCAGCCCTAAACCACTGGAAAGTCCCCTTGGCCTGACCTCCAATCCTGTCCCCTCTCTGTTCCTCACTAGCTTCACCGACCTGGATTACTAGAATAGTCTCAGAAATGATTTTCTGGTCTCCACTCCTGCCTCTCCACAATCTGTGTAACACAAAGTTACCGGAGTGATTTTTTTTTTAAAGGTGAATCAGAAACAGATAACTTGCTGCTTCAAATCCTCCAGTGGCATCCAAAGTCCTTGCAATAAGATCCCCGCATCTCCCCATGGTCTGGGAGGCCCCCAAGACTCCCACCTCAACCCCTCTCACTACCATGCTTTCTCTGGGCTCCTGACATCTGCAAAACCACTTCTTGCCCCAAGGTCTTTGCAGCAACTTTTGCCTCAACCCCAAAGTTCTCTCCTACATCATCACAAGACTAGATTCTTCTAGTCATTCAGGTATTAGCTCAGAGTAACCTCCCAGGACAGGGCATCCCTGACCGGGACTCAATCACAGTGGCTCTGCCCTCTCCTCTAGCCCATCACCCAATGCTGTTTTCATCATACTACTTCCTGACAGCATCTCCTGTGCTTGCTTTGTGGCTGGTTTCATGCTCTTTTCCATTTCAACACTCTCAGGAGGTTGGAACATTGTCTATCTTGTTGAATCCTACATCCTGAGAGCTTAGATTAGCTCCTGGGTAATAATGACTAAGAGCAGGCACACGTTAAGACATGTTGGGTAAATGAACTGTCACGACCCCTTTAATGGCTTTCTAGTGCCTATGGAATAAGAATAACTCTATTAACAGATACCACAAGGCCCTGTGCAACCCCTGCCATGCCTCCCTGCTGTCTCAACAACACTAATTAACTGGACTGCTTTCAGGGGAGAGGGAGCCTTCTCTCCTTCCGGCCGTTACCAGGCTGTGCCTCCCCCAGGAGGCTCCTCCTGCCCCTCCCTGCCTGATTAATTTCCCACTCACCCTTCAGAGCTCAGCTGAAGCATCCACTTCTTGCCTTGAAAAACCTTCTTTGAGTCCCCAGGCAAGGCTCAATCTCCTGCTCCATACATCCCCATAACACTACTTTCCTTCACATCGTTTCTCATATGGTCTAACTGGTTATCTGGAATCACTTGCAAAATAAACACAAAAACCAAGCACAAAAACTCTGTTTCCCTAATAGTCTTTCAACTCCATAATCCTTAGGGAATAAATCTATTCATCCAACAAAAGGTTTGACACTAAGTATACTGCCTGACTATAAAACCAACTTGTTTTCCAAACATGAGAAAATCAGAGACTATCTATTCTCCAGTGTGGGAAGAGGCTACCCACCTTCCTTGAACCTGCTCACTCTAATTCCACGTCTCAGGATGACAGTGAATCGATCCCCATCCTGCCCCCATGAGAACTAGGGCCAACTTGATGTACCCTCTGCCGAGATTTCCACTGCTCCGTCCCTCCCTTTGGCAACAGAATGGCTGGAGTTGTCCTGTCCTCCGTGAGGTTAGCCCACCCTCCAGTGTGGTTAGGGAGGCCGAGCAGAAAGATCCTGCCTGGGTCTTAAACCCCAGAAGGAAGTTCAGATCAGTGTGACAAGAGGGCCCCAGAATCAGGAAAATGGAGATTGCTCAGGCTCACACTCCGTCAGGGCCATTAACTGGTATAGCGCCACCGAGGTGCAAAGATGGAAATCAAAACTCCTGACAGAGAACCTCATTTAACAAACTGCCTAAAATTCAGCTATCCTTTACAGGAGACTGTTCATATAGTGTTGCAATATATATTTTAAATTGTTAAATACCAATATGTGGTCTCTTATCTTCTTCCATAATTGTCACCATTGGATTGGGGAAGGTGAGTTTGCTTCTGGAAATAACCTGATGGGCTCCCTGGCTCCATCCTGCCCTACTCTGGGCTGTGCCCTGATGCAGTCCAAATGAGCCCTACGGGTGCACAAGCATAGAAGTAGACACTAGGCTGTGAAACAGGAAAAGAACATCCTCCTTTACATGGAAACTAGGGGTAGCAAAGTGGAGAGTCTTCAAGTTCCTGTTAGATGGAACTCTTCACACAAAGGCACTTGCACTAAGATCTTAGGTCTTAGTTTTCAGTAACCAGCAGACCGCAAAACTGAAGTATTTGTTGTCCATCATTGGTACCTTTTCCTACTATTGGGCCTATCTGTGTCCAGGAGAAAAGTACCTGCAAAGAGCAAAATTGATTCCAACTAAATTAATAGGAATATAATATCTTTACCATCCAGTCGATGAGACTAGGGAAGAAAACGTGTACCACAAGGACACAAATTTGGGGCTAACATTAGGGATAGGGATAGGAACTATCTCCACCAGCCCCAACCCCCCAACTCACAAAAAGAAGAAAAATTGCATCATGATGTGGACGCTTTCTTCCCTTTGATTCAAGAACGCCTGGCAAGCAAAATATTTTAATCATTAGGAAAGCACCACAGCGGCTGAGTATTTCATGTAATTTTAAAAGTCATCCAATAAAAATATGACTGTAGAATACCCAAATTATTCTGTATCTTGCCTAACATCAGACAAAAAGATACTGAGAAAGCCAAAAACAATTCTGGTGGTCTGAGCAGCAGGAAAAGCCCACTTCTGAACGATGTGTCTCCTTTGCTCTCACATGACTCCTATACTCATAACACATCTGACACTGGAGGCATGGTTTTCCCCTCACCAAGCAATTCTGTGACACGAGCTGGGTGTCCTAAAATTTAAGACATTACCAACC
Organism: Suricata suricatta; assembly: GCF_006229205.1. Classification (NCBI taxonomy): domain Eukaryota; kingdom Metazoa; phylum Chordata; class Mammalia; order Carnivora; family Herpestidae; genus Suricata; species Suricata suricatta. The sequence goes on along the minus strand of NC_043706.1, from coordinate 107,945,667 downwards.
TGGAGACAGTGTCAGATCCCACAGGCTAAGGGCTTAGTGTCACAGACTGCCTTGTCCCCCCCCCCCCCCCCCGCCACCTCCAGCTTCAGATGCCAATCCAAGTCCAGGATATCAGCTGTGTGCTTGTGATGTATGGGCTATAAATCAGAGGTTCCCATGACCTCAAGTTTGATTAATTTGCTAGAGTGGCTAACGGAATTCAGGAAAACAGTTTACCTATTAGATTACTGGTTTACCATAAAAGGATATGGGGGCACCTGGGTGGCTCAGTCAATTAAGCATCTGACTCTTGGTATCAGCTCAGGTCATGAGCTCACAGTGAGATGGGTCCCTGAGTCGGAGCCTGCTTGAGATTCTCTCTCTCCCTCGATCCCTGCCCCTCCCCCACTTGTACTCTCTCAAAATAAATAAATAACCTTTAAAAAGAAAGAGGGTATGATAAAGGATATAGACAGGGCAAGGTACATGGGTGGGGGGGTGGCTTCCATGCTCCCTCCTGGTGCCCCTCTCCCAGCATCTCCATGTGTTCACCAACCCAGAAGCTCTCTGGATGCCATGATTTGGGGATTTTCATGGGGGCTTCATCATACAGTCATTAAGTCCATTTCTAGCCCCCTCTCCCCTCTCTGGAGGAGAGCGGATAGCGCTGCAAGTCCAAACCTCTAATCACGGCTTGGTCTTCTAGTGAACAGCCCTCATCCCAGAGCCCCCAAGAGTCCCCTCATTAGAACAAAGGATACTGCTACCACCATGGAAATTCCAAGGGATTCAGGGACTCTGTCAGGAACCAAGGACAGAGAACTATATATATACATACACACACACACACACACACACACACACACGTTTTTTTCTATATCCCACGTGGCCTTAGGCCTCTAAATTTTCCCTACAGTTAGTAGAGATGAAAAGTACCGCCCTAAAATATGAGAAGGACAAGCTTTTCTTTTTAAATTAATGGGCAACAAGTCTGTACTAAAACTGCCAACCATTTGTTACAGAAACTCAAAATCTGTAGTGAATGCCAAGTATTCTGGGGAAAAGTCGCCTGTCCACTTGGAATTTTTTGAGAAAAATATTTAACAAATATTTAAAATATATATTATATAGAGAAAAAAACAAACCCATAAAAGTCATCTGAGTAAAAATGAAGTTAGGTGAACTGTTTAATTTTATGAAGCTAATTTTATAGAGTCTGTATCATGTAACTTATTTAATGATTATTCATATTTCTTTTACCTCTAGAGAAAATACTTTTCCTAGTCCTAAATACCAAATCAGCCATATAGAAAAAAAACAGAAGAGATAAGAGACAGCAAGCTAAGTGATTTCTTAAAAATTCTGCTGAGAGGTGTCTGTGTGGCTCAGTTGGTTGGGTGTTAGACTTTGGCTCTGGTCATAATCTTGCTCGTGGGTTCCAGTCCCGCGTTGGGCTCTGTGCTGACAACTCGGAGCCTGGAGCCTTGGTTTCTGTGTCTCCCTCTCTCTCTGCCCTTCTCCCACTCATGCTCTGACTCTCTCTCAAGGGCAAATACACATTAAAATTTTTTTTTTAAAAGTCTGTTGATATACTCACGCAGTAGAGGTCTGCATGTCATGCCAGCTTTTGCTGAAGTTCTGTTTTAATTCATTCATCAGGTTCATGCCCAGCTTTTGTTTTATTTCAACCAGATGCCTTTCTTTTGCCGATAAAACTTGCCGTAATGTCGTAATTTCGTCTTCTAGCTACAGGTAACAGGGAAAATGGCATGGAAAGACGTGAGACCAGCTGAAACAGAAGTGAGAAAGCACCCAATCTCTAGACCAACCCTCTGCAGCCTCTCGTTCCCAGGCCCACGCTTGCCTGTACCAAACACATCTTGTAGGGATGACAGTTTGAGATCTTAAAATAGAAATAGACTTTTTTCATTTTAATGATTATAAAAGTTGTAAAAAACTCATTCATATAGCAAAAGATAAACAAGAAAATAAAAATTACCTGTCATCCACTAGAAAATAGCTGCCACTAAGTAGGTTGGCTAATCTTCCAGATGTTTTTAAGTATTATACACACATATAATTTTTGAACAAGAAAACTGGTTTTGTACTCTATGCCTTTTTCTTATATTATGCAGCTTCTTTTTAACTGTCACTCGTCAGTGTTGTGTTCAGTTTTTGCCAACCGCGCATAGCTGCATTGGTGCAGGCACAGATTGGACAGACACTGTGGTTTGGCCACGCTACTGCCTCAGAAAGGGAAGAACGAGGGAGGAGAGGACGTATGCAAGACAGTGATCTGTGATGCTTTTTCTTTATTTTTTTAAGATAACCTCAGTCCTTTTTATTTTAATTTTTACTTAAATTCTAGTTAGTTCACCTACAGTGCAGTATTGGCTTCAGGAGTTGAATTGAGTGATTCATCACTTATATACAACACCCAGTGCTCATAACAAGTGTGTCTTTAATGTGTATCGCCAGCTAGCCCATCCCCCACCCACCTCTTCCCATCAACTCTCAGTTTATTCTCTAACAGTAAGAGTCTCTTATGGTTTGTTTCCCTCTTTCTTTTTTCCCCCCTTTCCACATATTCATTTGTTTTGTTTGTTAAATTTCACATATGAGTGAAATCATATGTTAATTGTTTTTCTCTATTTCGCTTATCATAATTCACTCTAGGTCTGTCCATGTCGTTGCAAATGGCAAGATTTCATTCTTTTTGATTGCCAAGTAATATTCCATTGTAATACACACACACACACACACACACACACACACACACACACACACATATCACAGCTTCTTTATTCATTCATCAGTCGGTGGACATTTGGGCTCTTTCCAGAGTTTGGCTATTGTTGATAATGCTACTATAAACATCAGGGTGAATGTACCCTTTTGAATCTGTATTTTTGTATCATTTGGGTAAATACCTAGTAGTGCAATTGCTGGATTGTAAAGGCGTTCTATTCTTCACTTTTTGAGGAAACTCCATACTGTTTTCCAGAGTGGCTGTATTCCCACCAGCAGTGTAAAAGGGTTCCCCTTTCACCGTATCCTCACCAATACCTGTTGTTTTTTATGTTGTTAATTTTAGCCATTCTGACAGGTGTGAGGTGGTATCTCATCATGTTTTTGATTTGTATTTCCCTGATGATGAGTGATGTTGAGTATATTTTTCATATGTTTCTTAGCCATCTGTATGTTTTCTTTGGAAAAGTGTCTATTCATGTCTTCTGCCCATTTCTTAACTGGATTATTTGTTTTTTGGGTATTGAGTTTGATAAGTTCTTTAGAGATTTTGGTTACTAACCCTTTATCAGATATGTCATTTGCAAAATGTTCTCCCATTCAGTAAGCTGCCTGTTAGCTTTGTTGACTGTTTCCTTCACAGTGCAGAATCTTTTTATCTTGATGAAGTCCCAATAGTCCATTTTTGCTTTTGTTTCCCTTGCATCCAGCAACATGTCTAGTAAGAAGTAGCTGGGGTCAAGATCAAAGAGGTTGCTGCCTGCATTCTCCTCTAGGATTTAATGGTTTCCTGTCTTTCATCCATTTTGAATTTATTTTTGTATAGGGTGTAAGAAAGTGATTCAGTTTCATTCTTCTGGATGTCAATGTCCAATTTTCCCAATACCATTTGTTCTCCCATTGGATATTCTTTCCTGTTTTGTTGAAGATTAGTTGACCATATAGTTGTGGGTCCATTTCTGGGTTCTCTATTCTATTACATTGATCTACGTGTCTGTTTTTGTGCCAGTACCATGCTGTCTTGATGATTATGGCTTTGTAATCTAGCTTTACCTCTGGAATTGTGATACCTCCAGCTTTGCTTTTCTTTTTCAGGACTGCTTTGGTTATTCTGGGTCTTTGGTGGTTCCATACATATTTCAGGACTGTTTGTTCTAGCTCTATGAAAAATGTTGGTGGTATTTTGTTAGCGATTACATTAAATGTATAGATTGTTTTGGGTAGTATAGACATTTTAACAATGTTTTTGTTGCTTTTTCTTATTCACAATCTTTTGACATGTAATTGATGTAAAATAAGCCACCCATCTGTAAGTTTTGACATATGTGTTACTCTTGTGAACATGTCCATCACCACCAAAACTTTTCTAGGTTTCTTTGTAATTCCTCCTTCCCTCTTTTTCCTGCTCCTCCAGGCACCCACCAATCTTTCTCTTACTCCACAGATATACTAATTTTGGCTTTGTTTTCTCAACCTATTACTTGAGATTCATCCATGTTGCTGCATTATCAATGGTTCTCTTTTTATTAAAGAGTAGTATTTCATTGTTTGGATATACCACAGTTTGCTATTTATTCACCTGGTGAAGGATATTTGGGTTTGGCCAATGCAAACAAAGCTGCTATGAACATTCATATACATATTTCCTATTTCCCCGGTTTTAGCAGAAAAGCAAATCTGTTCAGCATCATAAAATCGCACTTACACAGTATGCAAAATAGTATGGAGATCCTTCAAAAAATTAAAAATAGAACTACCATATAATCCAGCAACTTTACATCTGGGTATTCATCCAAAGAAAATGAAAACATTACCTTAAAAAGATACATACTCATTGTAGCATTATTTACAATAGTCAAGATATGGAAACAGGCTAAGTGTCCACTGATGGATGAGTGGATAAAGAAAATGTTACTGTCACACACACAGACACACAGACACATAGGAATATTATTTAGCCATAAAAAAAGAAGAAAATGGGTGCCTTGGTGGCTCAGTTGGTTAAGCATCCTACTCTTGATTTTGGCTCAGGTCATGATCTCATGGTATGAGAGATCAAGTCTGCTCTGTCAGCACAAAGCCTATTTGGGATTCTCTCTCTCCCTCTCTCCTTGCCCCACCCCTTCACAATCTCTGCTCTCTCAAAATAAATAAGTAAACTTAATTTAAAAAAAGAAGGAAATGTTGCCATTTGTGTCACGGATGGACCTTGAGGGCATTATGCTAAGTGAAATGTATCAGACAGCAAAAGATAGATACCATAAGATCTCATTTATATGTGGAACCTAAAAAAAATAAAGAAAAACAAGCTCATTGATACAGCAAAGAGATTGGTAGTTGCCAAAGGTGGAGGGTGGGTAAAATGGGTGAAGAAGGTCAAAAGGTACAAACTTACAGTTATAAAATGAGTTAAGTCACATACAAAAAAACGGTTCTTGCAAATGTAGTTTCTAAAAAACCAGTTCTGTAAAATACCCAGATTTTAGACAGTGTTGCTATAACCTGTGAAAATCAACTTGAAATCCCACAAAGCCTTTGATTCCAATTGTCGTATTTTATTCTAGGGTCATATTTTACAATATACTGCCTTGGTAATATTGCTTCAATTTACATCGTTGTTTTCTGAAAAGTATAAATAATTGTGTGACATTCTCTGTAAAGCCAGAAGAGAACTATTAGTACTCCCTTAGTTAGTACATGTCCCACATGTACAGAGGTCCTAAAAAGCCTCACATTTTTACTAGATTTCTTATTTTTAAAATATGTGGCAGCTGTGTCTCATTTACATTCAGTATAGTTCACTTCGGACCACCAGCCACATCACTGACATGATCAGGCATCTTGCAAATGTGTTCCTTCGGTTACCAAAGACATAGCTGCTAGAAAAGAATCTCAAGAAAAAAAGTACCTTTGTCAATATTAGTCTTTTTACTAGTGAAAGGAGGGTTTTACCCCAACGGTGGGCAGATCGGGATAGCGCTATGAGGCTTCATGGACACTAGTAATCACGTAAGCAAAACAGGCAAAATTCTAAGTCAGAAGCATCTTACATACAATAGCAGAAAAGAACAGTCTCTTGGAGTTTTTAATATCAGCAAATGCCCTAGTGATCCAGTACTTTTCATTTTTTTATGCTTATGGAACAGTTTTTTAATGCTCATGGAAATCTTTCTAAAATGAATTACACATTCTGTAAACATGTTATCATCAATAGCACCCTGTCTCTTTTTGATGAGCAGGTCTTCAGCATGCAGACGTACTACTCATTACAACGAAAGGAGTCTACTGAGGGACCACAAAATGGGGTCATGCTTTTAGTCTTCCCATTAAACAAGAGCACATGGGTATTTTAAAATAAACCCTCTATTCTTTTGCTATCATGGCATGTTTTACTTTTTCATCTTTGTCAATGTGTCCTCCTGCATTTAATCTGTGGTCTAATATTTCTCAAGGCTGTATCTCTTGCTCTCTTTCCATAGAAAATGCTTGGGCCCCATGTCAGCCTTTTATTCTGTTAAAAGACCTGCTTTCTTTTGCATAAATAATATGTTTTGAGAGACTGAAATTATTGGGAGGTGGTGCTTTTTTGATGCAGTGGGTATTATTGTAGTTCCTACTATGTGATAAAAATAACGGGACAATTTTGAACTGACAGAATGAAATGACAGTTGTAGAGAAAACTCAAATCTATGGGACCCTAGAAATTTATTCAAAATCAGGGGGAAAGGGCAGTAGGAGACTCATTAGTTATTTGGGAGAGGGATGTAAGGGATTTATAGTTTTCTACTGAAATCCTTGATCCCAAAAAAGTGATAGGGAGAAATACTGAATTGACCAATTTACCAAGCACCAACCTAAAGATAGAACAGTGAAGTCCCCTGCCTAATATTTTAAACATGGAAGTACACATTAAAGGGCATTTGTTAAGGCAGAGACTTCTAATGATGGAGAAATGAACTTGGTTACTCAATCAGGTCTATTCTCAAGTTCTTTAATGAAATTCTCAATAAAATGCTATAATTCATACTTCTTGAAGCTTTATTATATTTTTCAGTAATTAAATGTATGCCAAAAACTCTATAAGCACATCCAGAAATTGAAAAAAACGCATAATCGTAAATTGTATTCGCTTGCAAGAATGAAAATGAGAACCACATCTCCTTCCACAGAGCAGAGAGCTCTGCCCCACGGCAAAGCCTTTAATCTCAAGTATTTTAAATGATGCTCAGGGTGAGATTCTACCCTTCCCTTGACTAATGAGATTTTTTTGGTCTGGTTACAATGGTTCTCAATTTCAGTTTACATAAAGTCACTCATAAGGCATATTTAAAATGCAGATTCCAGATACATGCCCCTTTTAATGCCCTAAGATCCTGATCTCTTCAATTTGGTGGGGCCCGGTATCACTATATGCATTACTTAATCAGCACTCCCGGATGCTCTGATGCAGGTAGTATGGAAACCCTATACGTACCTCTGTAAGCCACATCAAATTCCTTTTGGAATGAGGTGGAGTACAGGTAAGTCATTAATTAGAGTACTTACTTACTTTTAATTCTAAATTAATCATTTTTGTTAGAAACTAATAGTCTGGTTCTCTGGTTTCTCCACTCCCTAGAAGGTCTCCTTATAGGACAAAAATTTATGCTTAAGATTAGATATTTATCTTTGATTCTTTAAATAAGAATTAACAGGCATACAAGTGTTGGTGAGGATGTAGCAAAATTGGAACCCTTGTACATTACTGGTGGGAAGGTAAAATGGCTTAGCCACTGCGGAAAACAGTCTAGTAGTATCTTAGGAAGTTAAATACAGAATAACCTATGACCCAACAATTGCACTCCCAGGTATATTCTCCAAAGAATATAAACAAATACATGTATACACATGTTCGTAATAGCACCATTCACAATAGCCAGAGATGAAAAGAGCCGAGGGACCCATCGAAGGATGACTAGATAAACATATTGCAGTATCCCCCCAAAAATGGAAAATTATTCAGCTATAAAAAGGAATGAAGTATTGATACATGCTACAACATGGATGAACTTCAAAAACATTAGGCTAAGTGAAAGAAGCCAGATCTGAAGGTCATCTATTACATGAAATATACAGAACAGTAAGTCTGCAGATATAGAATGCATTCAGGGAAATGGGGAACACCTGCTTAATGAGCACGGGGTTTCTTTTTTAAGGTGCTAAAAAATGTTTCGGAACTAGATAGAGGTGGTAGTTATACAACAGCATAAGTATACTAAATGCATTGAACTGTGCACTTTAAAACAGTTAATTTTATACCTCGATAAAATATGCAAAAAGGTATAAATTAATTTGAATTAGCTAATGGATTACTTCAATATGAACTTTATGTTAGAAAATTTTACTTTCCTGTTTTATTTGCTAGATTACATAAAATATCTAACTTTCATCAAGACAAAGAAATATTTTCATAAACTATTAAGTCATCAGTATGATGTTTAGAAATATGAGGTTCTGATCTCTTGCATACACTGCTTCAAGGCCAGCCTCCTCTTTTGGCCAGTCCTGCCTTTGGCTAACAGTACTAAAGAATTAAGATTAAAATACAGATACTACTTGAAAGAGTGCAATGGTTATTTTTATGTGTCAACTTGACTGGGCCCTGGGGTCCCCAGACATTTGGTCATACATTATGCTGGGTGTGCTTGTGAGGGTGTTGCTGCATAGTCACAAGACAGTGAGAGAATCTGAGGACTCTAGGGAGAGGAGCACGTTGAAGAGAAGGCTGGATCCTTGGCATCCCCGAGACCCCTCTTAAGCAACCGAGTCAGAGATGAGAAGTCCTTTACCACAAAGCTCTTGCTTTGGGTCATGACCACAGATGACTGCCTTACTCAAAGGCAATCTAATAGGCTGGTCTGCAAGGTGTCCTGTTACCCAAGCAGAGAATGGATCCAGTAGGATCTTCCCTCAGGCACAGAGAGGGATTGCTTTCAACCAGGGACCAAGGAAGAACGCCTGTGGAGACCTGAGGTAGGGAGGCTGGGCCATCCAAAAGATGCCTCAGGTCATTGGAGGGCCAGTTGTGCAGTTGTGGAGCTGCCGAGGTTGCTTTCTGCATGTCCTTGTTGTAATTAACCCCTAGTCTCTGAGCTCGTCTGAATGTGATCTGAAAGAACATGGCTTGAGGTGCGTGTGTGAGTGTGAGCGTGCATGCACATGTGAGTGAGCAAGTGTGCACACACATGCATACATACCAGCATGCATTTGCAGAAGGGCAGGGAAAGAAGACTTAAGAAAAGGATGAGCATTAAGCAGAGGTGGTCTGTGGTAGAGGGAGAAGAAATGGAGATGTGAAAAGAAAAAAAAAAACAACAGAAGACACGTTTCCTTCTCTTGTCACTGGGCCTGAGGCATACGGCTGTGCCCACATGCCTCTGGAAGTCACGATGCCTCTCAGGCAAGAGGAAGTCCTTCTTCCTTTCTGAATAATCCAGAAATAAGACACAAGAAGCATTCTACAGGATGAAAACACGAATCCTGGTAACTTGAACACAGTAACAAGGATGTTATTTTCAGAAGTCAAGGCTCAAGGAGTCAGGAATGAGATGTGCTGGAGGCTTATTAATGTGGCCAAATGAGACAGCAATTTCTGGAAACATTGTTGGCTTTTGTATTACAGGGGCATCCACTTAGAACCAAGACTTACTTCTTGATTATAAAAATAATGCATGCTCACTGTTGAACATTTAGAAAATAAAGAATGCCCACAAAAATACATTGATATATGTGTGTATATATAACCCAATAGTCCCAGAACTCTTATAAAAGTTGGTCTGGGGGCGCCTGGGTGGCTCAGTTGGTTAAGCTTCTGACTTCGGCTCAGGTCATGATCTCATGTTCGTGGATTCGAGCTCAGAGCCTGGAGCCTGCTTCAGATTCTGTGTCTCCCTCTCTCTCTGACCCTCCCCTGCTTGCACTGTCTCTCTCTGTCTCTCAAAAATAAATAAAAAACATTTAAAAAAAAGTTTTAAAAGTTGGTCTGGCTACAGAAGTTTTGTCTGAACTTAGACATGGACTATAAGAGTAAAGGAATGATTTTAGTTTAGAATCAGTTACCTTACACCAGTTTGCAAAATTTAACTTTTGGACACCACAAATGACGTGAACTAACAGGTCATGAACCAGAATTCTGGACTTTAAGAAAATGTGGAACTAGTACATTTTCCATAACAGCTAACGTCGGTCTATGCGTGCTGGCGTGTGTGGCCAATCTCAAGTCAACTGCGTTGTTCTGGATCAGTGGCCACAGACAGGCCTAGCTAAAGAAAAGGGCTGTTTGATTTGAGGCACTGTGCTTCCTGAAATAATTTCTGCTGTACCCAAGAACAAGCTGCTTTTTCATGTTATAATGAAGTTATTGTCCAGTGTGCTTTGGGAAAGCACCTAAAAAGTCTTTAATGTTATTATAGCCTGTCATGAACAAACACCACCAGAACATTAGCATAAAAGGTCTGGAGCGGACCCCGCTGGGTGAGGGGAAGGTGGAGCTGGAAGCTGGGTCCTCAGCCTGTGATCGAGCCCACAGTCTCGCTTCCGACTGAACTAGGAGCTTTCTGTCCTATGATCCAGAGACACAAAGGGGAGGAATATGGGCCTCTTCCCTCTTGCCCTATTGTTTATTCTACCTGAGGAGTTCCCTTTTCCAGTGCTTTCCCCCTCCACTGTAACTGCCCCTTAGAAAGTGTTTAAGGGTTAGTGGGCGCTGCAAACAAATGGCTTGGACAAAATTTGTATCCCCGATGTGCAGGCATCCTCCCCACCCCTAAGAGGCCCGCAGCAACTATGCCCGATCTAAGGAAACCTGGATTCACCATAGCTTTCCTTTCTGCCCCCAGAGCCTTATTCTTCTGCAAAAGAGTCCACAACAAATTCAGTTGCTTGAAATGACTGGCTTTTTCATTACAAAAATAAGTCACTTCAAAGTATCTGTTGAGCTAAATTGCTGACCTAAAGCAAGAACTGCTCTTAAGAGGAAGCTTGCACGTGTACCCATCAAGTGTGTAGTGATTACTCTTCCCATAATATTGTGAACTTAAAAAGAATAAGAGGTGCATCTTTACAACCGCTCACCATTGTTGCTTACTATAACCAAAGTGTAATGGACAAACTGGCATTACAAAACACCTTAGAAAAAATTAATCACCTTGTACTATATCACTTATTAAATGTTATTAAATGAGGGGCACCTGGGTGGCTCAGCTGGTTGAGCACCCAACTCTTGATTTTGGCTCAGGTCATGCTCTCACAGTTTGTGACGTCAAGCCCCACGTCAGGCTCTGTGCAGACATCGTGTAGCCTGTTTGGGATTCTCTCTCTTCTCTCTCTCTCTGCCCCTCTCCTTCTCCCATGCATTCTCTCTCTATCTCAAAATAAATAAATATAAAAATTTTAAAATGTCATTAAATGAAAGACCACATAATTGTAATACGGGATGTAGACAAAACTAACAATAGCTCCTAAGATACGGAGACAGAACAACAATAAGCTTGCTGAACATACCTGAACTAATTCTGCCTTTAACTCTTCTTTTTCCTCCTCAGACAGCATGCTAGAGAAGTCCGCACTGGCTACTGCGTCTTCATCTCGCCCTTGCAATGGTTCGGTCTCCAACAACCCTTCAGGCAAGATTGATAAAAACATAATGCAATTAAAAAATAAAATTTAGCCAACTTCTGTTTCCACAGCTTGGAGAACTAGATGCCCTCACTGACCCTCCTGCTGAAGAGCAACTAAAAATTCCAGGAAAAAAAAATCTTTCTAAATGTGTGATGAGCTGCCAAGAAAGTAAAGAATACTAAGAAGCCAAAAGACTAAGAGAAAGTGGGAAGCCAGAGGTGTAAACAAAAGGAGTTTTCATTAGTTCCACATTTGCCACACAGATGAATTCCAGCTTTGGCTTTCACTGTCCCCTGTGGTGCAGGGGCAGAGGACAAAGCCTAGGCCCACCCAAGGAGAAGGGTTTAAGGTGAGACTTGTACATAAATCCGCATCCCCTCAGGGCAGCACCCTGAGAGGAAGGTGAACTGGAAATAAATACTATTGCACAGAGATCCACAAGGCAAGTAGCCTGCCCTGACACTCAGCATTAAAGGGACAGCAGAAAGTGCCTCCCTGACATTCATAACCCTGAGTGAGACCAGGTGTGGGCTGGCTACTTGGATGCACGTTATGTGGGTGGTCCAATGAAGCTCGAGACGAGAGATCTTGTTAACTTTTTCCCACTTTGGATGTGGAACTATGTGGATAGGAAACCAGGAGCGGCAGCAGTTGGGAGGAAACACTGCCGACAAACTGACTCTGGCAGAGGGAGAAAGGGAAGTGCTGGGTTCTTGATGACACCGTTGTGCCACAGAATGATCCCTGCAACAGAACAACTTCTAACTTGTTAGGTGAGAAAAATGCCTTATCGTCCAAAAAATAAAGACGTTCCCTAGTAGAGGCTGTTGGCATCTGGATAATGCAAACGCTATGTTCTCTGGAGGACCCAGGAAATGGGCTCCTGCAGACACGGAAGCTTCATTTAGGACATTTCTACATCTGTGCAGAAAGAAAGGCCTTTTAGTAAACTTTCCTGGAACAGATAGTTATCCATGTAGAAGAAATAATATTGGAACCCTTCACACCATTCCGAGATTAAATTATAAACATTTTAGAAGACAATAGCATTTATAAAACTCTAGGTAGGAAGGGAGTTCTTAGGACACACAAAAAACGGGAAAATCCTGAAAAAAAAAAGATTGAGTAATATATTACAAATGTCTCTTCATCAAGCACACTGTATGGACAACTGAAAGACAAGTCACTTGGAAGAAGATCTCTCCTACATGTGTAATTAGCAAAGGATGCATTTCCAGAATAAACAGAGTTCCCACAAACCAGTTTCAAAGATGGAAATAACGCAATAAAAACACAGGCCAAAAGACCCAAAACAGATTTGCTATAGGGAGAAATTGCCAATGATTAACCAATTTAAGAAAATATGCTTGACCTCACCGAGGTTCAGGGAAATACAAATGAAATCACTGCACACCTACTGGTTGAGCAAAGGTTCAAAGTCTGACATTATCGAATGTTGATGACTCTGTGGAGGATGCAAACTCTCATACATTGCTGGCAAGAATATAAAGAGAGAGAAATGACTTGAAATATAATTTAACATGATTTAGTAAGTTCACACACACCAACCATTCTACACCTACTTCTATGTATACCTGAGCCATCGTGTATGAGCACCAGAGGTCATTAATAAGAACTTTCAAGGTAGCAAGAGCTGTGAGTCAGGCAAAAGTCCACACACAGGAGAATGCACGAGTATGTCCTGGTGCATTTACACCAGCACGAGTGACAGCAGTAAAACGACTGAGCTACGGCTACACACACATGGATGGAACTCAGAAACAAGATACTGAGTGAAAGACACAAATTGCAAAGGAATAATAAAATATGTTCTCACCCACATGAAGGCCCAAAACATGCAAACCTAAATAAAATGTGCTTCAGAAAAGAAAAGCAAGGCTATGATGAAAATAATTCAGAACAAGGCCTTTCTCTGAGAGAGGGTAGGTGTAAATGGGAATAGGGCACTTACAGGGAATCTGTATCGGGCTAATGGTAATGCTCCATTTCTGGGACACTGGGTTTCTGTGTATGAAGATTTTCTACACTTTAAATTTACTTTGTAGATATTCTTTTGTAAAAATATCATTATTTGATAAAACAATTAAAAATAAATTTGATCTCAGGGCACCTGGCTGGCTCAGTCAGTTAAGCCTCTAACTTTGCCTCAGATCATGATCTCTCAGCTTGTGGGTTCGAGCCCCACATCAGGCTCTCTGCTGACTGCTCAGTGCCTCGAGCCTGTTCCAGATTCTGTGTCTCCCTGTCTCTCTGCCCCTCCTCTGCTCACATTCTGTCCATCTGTCTGTCTGTCTGTCTCTCTAAAATAAATAAAAAACTCAAAAGAAAATAAATTTGATCTCAAGTCAAAAGAAAAAGGTAAATGATTATCCTACAATATTAGAACATTTTAGGTAACGAGAATAAAAATATGAACCAATCTGCAAAGTTCTCAGGCTGGCCCCACTCTTGAGTCTCCGGTACCCACATCCTTTCGTCTGAATCAACAGGGTACTAGCACACCTTATGTCACTGCTGACACACCGACACACATCAGTGAAAGTGGCATATTGCTGATCCAAGTTCATCAGATTCTTGTCCCATCTGCCTACCCTAGAGGCCAGCTTCAATGCTAAATCATTTTCTTTTTCATTAGCAATACCTGTTATTGTAGAAGATAGAAAAATTATCCATTATTAATTAAAATTACTGTTAATCACGATACCCAGAAATAAATATCATTTTGGTCCATCCTTACTAGGTATTTCTTCTATGCATATGTCTACATTTTCTTGTATATATTTATATGCATTTGCTGTTGTGAACTTGATTTATTCAATAGGAAATCATGAATATCCTTTATGTCTAAAGACACATAGCCACATTTTATATATTTTTGACAGTTACACAGTAATTTGTCTCATGTATGATTGACAACTTATCCTGTATACTGGGAAGCTACAGTGAACATCTCCTAGTCAAATCATTAGGCAAAATCCTGTTGATTTCCTGTCAACTGGATTACAGAGTCAAAGGGCATGAACATTTTTTTAAAGTTTATTTATTTTGAAAGAGACAAAGACAAGTGCAAGTGGGGGAGGGGCAGAGAAAGAGGGAGAGAGAGAGGCAGGTGAGGGGCAGAGAGAGAGAGAGGGAGTGAAAGAGAATCCCAAGCAGGCTTTACACTGCCAGCGTAGAGCTCCATGTGGGGCTCAAACTCATGAAGCCGCAGGATGATGATGATAACCTGAGCAGAATCAAGACTTGGATGCTTAACCACGAAGCCACCCCAAGCAAAGGGCATGTACATTTTGAAAACTACTGCCCATTTATCCCTCAGAAAGACTGTGCAGTTTTATGCAAACTTCAGCAAGCCATGAGAATATCTGTAGATTCTTAGTACAGCAGTGTTAAGTAGGTCATTGAAAGGGAGGGAGACATGGTCATTTATTTCTGCTAGTAAATATATTTTTTTAATGTTTATTTTTGAGGGAGAGGGTATATGTACACGCAGGTAAACGAGTGAGGGAGGGGCAGAGAGACAGGGACAGAGGATCTGAAGCAGGTTCTGGGCTGACAGCAGCAAGCTGGATGTAGGGCTTGAACTCACTAACCACGAGATCACAACCTGAGGCAAAATCTGACACTCAACCAACTGTGCCATCCAGGTGCCTTCTTCACTCTTGTTTACAATTAAATGCCAGGTCCCCATCTTCTTTTCCTACTTCTGCACCTACTTCCCTGCTGCATCCTCTTCCAGTGGGCGTTCTTGAGTCACACAGGTCAGCCCAGGGAGCCGTGCAAACCCAAACAAAATGAAAACAAGGCCAGCTGTTCTCAGTAGAATATGCTCAACTCACCTCAAATTATAAGGTCAGAGGATAATTCCAGAATCTAGGAGTAGATGACAGAGGAGTTGAATAAAGAGGTGATTCACCAGTGGAAGTGAGTCAGAATGGGGAGGAAAAATAAAAGCAAATGGTAAGGGAGACCAAGTGACAGATGAGAATGTGAGAGGGCAGCACGAGTATAAAATGACCTAGTTACTATGGAAGCAGGTTTTGGAGGAGATTAAAAACATAATTTCAATAAAAACAATTATTAGTGGAAAAATCACTCAAGAAACAATTTTTAGCAAACACCAGTACGTTATGAATATAGACAACTACATGAATTTGATTCTCCTTCCACATGTGCAAACTATGCTCCTTTGTCTGGCATATGCCCCCTCTGCCAGGAAGTCAGGAGATCTGGAGTTCTACCATCTGTGGGTTTGACACTAACTACAGAGTACACTTGACTGCAGTGTTCTCATCTGTAAAAATGATAACCTTATGGGATCATTGTGAAGATTCAATGATGTTAAATCAATGAAGACATGTGAAAATGTTATAAAAAATTTTAATTTCTATATAAATTACAGCTGCATATTGGCAAAATTGGGAGTGATAATTTAAAAACATATATTAGTGTACTATATTCTGTTTTGCATCTCCAAGAATATAGTATTTTCCTAGTTGGTCTAAGGCTTCCACCTACCTGAAGTGGTGCAGAGGAGTGAACGAAACATAAGAAAAAGATTCATATCTAAATTTTTGGCATTTGAAATTGGATTTACTAGAAAGATAAAAGCTTGGCAAAATGGGCAATTTCCTAAGGAAGAGGATGTTCTTCATAGTTTTAAATCTCTCTTCATATGTTATCAAAAGCCAAGCCCGGGACACCCAGGCCAGGGGGTTCCCTATGGTACAGAGTACATTAGAATTTGTCAAGGACATCCATGTCTCCTGTTCCATTGCTGGGAGATGGTGGGAGAAAGGAAGAAAGAAGGAGACAGGTGTGTGAGATGTGTATGGTCAATCTTCTCTTTGGGCTTTGGCCCAGAAAGATGGAGATTCCCTTTGCACCTCCACTTCCCGCTGCCGTTGTTCTGAGATGCTTCAACGCCCCCTCTTGGTTTCCCTTGACTCCTCCTTTGTTCCAATAGTCGTTTCACTCAACTCCCTTGAATGAGGCACCCCTTTTGAGCATGCCATCCATCTGCTTTCCTAGTCTCTGACTGGTACCGGAAGCCTGCCCTGATCTCCTTTGTGGGCTCTAGAAAAACCAGCTTTTTAGCTATCCCACACCAACCTTGAACACAGCCACATCCTCGTAAAGGGACATAATCTGCTTGGAGGCCAGGCACCAGCCCTTGGGGTTTAGTTCCTCAATTCACCTTCTGCAGTCAGTTAACTATGCATGGGGTCCAGACCCCCCCCCCCAGAGTACTTAGGGAGAAACCTGTCACCTTAATAAGGGGTTGGTGCCCCTGCAGCTGGGGCTGGGGTTACTGGCTCTGGATAGAGGTCTGGATAGAGGAGGAGAGAGCCTGCCACCAATGAGAAGCAAAGTGAGGCTGAATCAGCTTGGAAGGGCTACTAGGCTCAAACCCAACTGAGGAAAACAAGCTCATGAGTAATATCTGCAGAAAATGTCAGCACAAGAGGACATTGTGGTCCCAGCTGAAGGGCTGGCAGAGAATACAAAACACTGCATGGACCCATCCTGTTTCCACATACTTGATACTACCTTAAGTCAGGGCAAAAGAAAGGGGGAGCTGAAAAAGGAGAAATCTGGGCTAGAGGGCAATTTAACCAAGGAATTGAATTATTATTTAAAGGGGTTTTACAAATTATTCCACAGGAATAAACTAAACCTATCTTTCTTCTCTACTACCCAAAGCCCAAGGGCTCCTACCCAGATGGGGTATAGGTCATCAAATAAATAAATAAATAAATAAATAAATAAATAAATAAGCAAGCAAGCAAGCATACATAAGTACAAGACATAGTGTGAATACATTTTGTGATCCTGCTACAGGAATATTTTGCACAAAAGACAGCATTTTACTTTTATTTAAATGCAATAAAATATATACACACTTTAATAATGGTAATACATATCTCCAGGTCTGATTGTAATGCAGGAATTGTGTCTCCATTGGCCAGGTCCGTCTTTGGGAAGCAGGTAGGTCTTAAGGTACTTGTCAAATGCTACCATATGCCTGCCTTCTGTACACCTACAACTGGCCATGATGACTCAGTAAGTCCTACATGTAGGGCTGACTGACACAACATACCCAACCAGATCCAATGGAGAGGTCACTGTGGGATGGTCCCCAGCCTTGCTGATGGGGATCCTCACTTATGAAACCTGGGTTCAGGGTTTGACTCAGTTGCAAGTTGTTGGCTTCTAAGTTAGGTTAGTCTGCTCCAGCGCCTATGCCCCTCCCTGTCCTACAACCATATGAAGAAAAGTAAATAAATGTTGGCAAGGACAAATCAAGAAATGAGCTTTGGATTAAAATGCCTCCTTCAACCTTGACATGCTATCACCCACTGTGATCAACATACTTTCAATGCATCCTGTTGAGCATTAGGTCATGGATTCATGTACGTGATTACAACAGCACAGACAGCCAGGAGTTAAAATGACTATAAACCATGACTTCAGATCGGTGACCATATCCTGCATTGTTGGAAAATATATAAAAGTTACAGAATTTCTTATAAACAGTAAAATAATCTTGCATGTATTTGTGTGTACACCCATATTAAGGAATTAACAAATAAATATGGCTAGGTAACCAAAGAAAGAAAGAAAAGTGCATATTTTCAAAAAGAATATAAAATGATTCCAGAACTTAGTAAAAAGAAAGAATGCAATAAAATAACTTAAATAAAATCTAAGCATTGTTTCTTATGTACCTCTATCATGGCACTGCTTTTCATTTATTTACCAGCAACACGTACCTAGCCTATTATTGAATCAGATTTTTTCCCTGTTGTCCTGGAGTTTTGGCAGTGGCCTCGCATGCTAAGAAGAAAAATGGGAACTTTACACCCCCACATGCTAAAACCAAGGCTTGACCCTAGTGCCTGACATGCCAATAGATTTTATAACTGGTTCCGCAGGGGTGGGATCACCTCCCCCTAGCCTCTGAGTGAGAGAGAAGAAGAGAGCAGGGAAGGACTGGCTTGTTGGAAATTTGCATATACAGATAAGCAATGATTAAAGACAACTAGTACTTTCTTCTCCAGAGATCGCCACTATAAAACCTTCATGCACATCTTTCTAGATCTCTTCTTATATCTGCAGTACACACTCCCACCCCGCCACTTCTTAACATCTCTGAAATTGGGATGCTTCCTACAATCAACAGTGTCTTACAATTAATTCACAACCTTTTTGTCTTAGTAGTATATAAAACAATAGGTATCTTAAAACCCTTAACATCTTATGGAAAAATCTGATATATAGGTATATACATATTAAATCGAATATGTCTTCTATATGTATATATTTAGATATATCTATATATTTAAAAATGAGATCACTCTATTTTGCAACTTTTTTTCTTCAGACAACTTTCTCTTTTCATCTTTTTTTCATCTCATCTGAAAGCAGACCCTGGCAAAGGTCCCCAGCTGATCCCATAATGCATCTAGAGCTGGTCTGCCCAAACCTGAATCTAATCCACAACCGCAAACTTGCCCGGTTTTTATGCTCCTTAGCCTCTTTTTCTCTAGCAGACTAATTAATGGCTTATGGAAGAGACTAGGCTTTGTCTTGGCAAATTCATCCCAGCATTCTGATTAACGATTCATTCAGGTGCTTGTAGCATATATCATATTGGAAAGAATCCCCTTCTGAAGACAAACCAATTTTAGGAAAAAAATCCAGCTCCACCCCTTTTCAACTCTGGACTGTGACAGTTTGAAACTTGGTCTCTTCATATATAAAATGAGGATAATAATGTCTGCCCACGAGAGTAGGTTGTCAGGAGTCACGGTTTTACAAAAATACCTAGCACAGTGTCTGGTAAATAATAATCTGTCAGTACATGTTAGCACCGAGCTGGGTCATACTTGAGTGAAATTCTTCTTTGATCAGAATTAGTTATAAAATTCAAGTGCTATGAGAGAAAAAAATATATGTTATCACTCTGTCCTCAACATGTTAAAAAAATTTCACTTCAGAGGCAAACCACTCACACATATAGACCTTAACTAACACCAGTACATCATCATACACAATCACACACAAAGTGAAGGGCCTGGGGAAACCTAAATCTCCACACCATGCTCTGTTCATCCTTCGGCCCACTTTCTAGAAGGAGCCCTATGTTCATGTGCACTAACCCTTCTGGCCACTGCTTATAATGAACTAGGATTAACGTCTGGCTCAGAAGTAGCCTCTGGATTCTTCTCTTGAGATTTTAAACTAAGACACAAAGGATGGATTGGTGGAATCAGGTTAAACTGGGTACCGGCAGAATTAGTAGAGTGTAGGCCTAAATCTTCCGCAGAGCTGTCTTTGTTCACGTGTTCATCGTTCATTCAAAAATACTTACTGAACACCTGCCGAGTGCTGTGCAGCTCTCTGCTTTCATGGAACTTAGAATCCTGCCCGTCCTGAGGTAAGTCCTTTGACTTCTGAATTTCCATGAGCTTTCTCTTTATCCTTAAAATAAACCTTGTTTTTCATTTGAGCTAGTCTAAATGTCTCTTTCTCTTTGTCACAAACAGAAACTCTGAGTTAAACAGAGACAATAATATTATCAAATTCCAGGAAAAGAGAGATCATTATGCACTCTCTAGCAAATTTTAGCTCCATGACTTCCATGATTTGCCATGACATCAAAATCAGTTAATTAAAAGTCTGATAAATCATTTTTGCCCCATACTTTCTCTAAACCTGAAGTCATTCACTTTGTCTTTTGTACTGTCTTTAAGATGTCCTCTGATATAAATGATTTTGGAGGCTACACTCTGCTAATTCACAGCCCGGGCCGCATCACTCTCAGAAGGCAAGGAGGGGACAGCAGTCACCCAACCACATGATGCCAGTGGCACTGTCCCAGGCAGTAGGATTCTCTGAGACAATTGTTGGGCTAGTGTCTCTATTTGGATTCTGAAGGCAGATCTGGTCCCTAAAGTTCAGCTTTTCCACAGTTTATCTGGAAACATCCTTGTACATGCATAGAGAAAAGGACGGGCATCCAGGCTAAACCAGAAGAAGCAGAGATACTTCTGGGACAACACTGAGTACGTCTGGAGAGGCCAACCAGGAATTTCCTGGAAGGGCGGGTACAAGAATGGATTCCTAGAGTCCCTGAGTCACCCCCCGCCCCAACAACTGTGGGTTTGTCTTTAGGAGTGTGTTCTCTTTACCTGCCCTGAGAAATGACAGATGAGTGTTTTCTACTCCAACGTTTGGGGCTGGACTCCCCATGCCTGGCTCGTCACAGCTAGGGCCTCCTGACTAGCACTGGTCAGGTCAGAACCACGGTTCCATTGCATTAGGTAGCCAAGAGTGGTGTTGGGGTTCCCAGAGAAAAAGCTTAAAGCCAAGTTTCTAAAACAAGTTGGGTTGTTTTCCAAGACACTTGTCACAGGTAAAGTCCAATCTCAAAATTAAAGGTTGTCTACGGCCATAGTTCCCTGAACGCGCCCGATCTCGTCAAAGTTAAAGGCTGAGTCTGGGGAATAAGTAAAGCTGTGTCAGAGATGAGGCACATGGTAGAGAGGAGACTCTGAGAGCCTGAAGGAAGTGCTCAGCAGTTTCCTGCAACAGCTCTGCGCAGGCTCCTCCAGGCCTGTCTGCTCCTTACTGCCTTTGGACATAAAGGCTCCCTGCACTGCCTAGTGGCAACTTTGGTCAGACAAAAGGGCCTGGAACAAGAGGTTGGAGTGGTCTCTGAAGACGATGAGGACTCTGGACCCACGCTCTCCCTCAGCATTGCTGTCAGCACTGGTCTCTGCACTGTATCAGTGTCTGTATCTCCCCCCTTGCGCTGAGGCTATGGCACGACATGTCTTACTACCTGGACCAGAATGGAAGCTAGTGAATGACAGAAAGTCAGTTTCGTTCACCTTGGCAGCCCTGCTTTCCCTGCATGATGATGTGAGAGGGGACAGCTAAGACCAAAATGCACGAGCTGTGCCTTGAGCCACTGATGAGAAAATGTCTCTCAAAAGAGTGACTTAGGATCAATGATCTGAATGTCACAGTTATGAGCAAAAGTGACTACAGAAGCTCTGATGACTGCAAGGGTGACACTCTCCCTTCTGCCAATCTCTCTTGGGAACTACCAGCTCTTCTTAATGGGACAGTTTCCTCCATCTTCTCCTTCAGGTTCTCTGAAAATTTCTCTCTTCCTCCCTGGGCCCCAACCCCTTTTCCTCTCTCACAGATAACCATCTTTCATGAACCACAGACATCTCTCCTTATCAAGCTCAATCCTAACAAAATATATACAGAATTGATCTCAAGCTGCTCTTGTGATACCTCCAGGCCTTGAGAAGTTAGTGGAGAACACCAGACGCTCCACTGCAACCAGGCAGCATTATCATCTTCTGTTCTCAAACATTTTGGGATCCTTCTCTCAGAATCCCATCAAAACATATCCTGAGACCAGACCAAGGATGTGCCCTGACAATGAAACCATACTGAAAAGGGAATAAATGATGCTTTCACAGTGACAGCCTTCTCTTAGCAGCTGGTCAATTACTCTATTAAGGCAAGAAGTAGAATAAATGTTTTTTCACCACATGGTATGTGCCAGGTGTGTTACATATTATATCTTGTCTCCAGAAACACACTAGGCAGGTGGCATCAAAATAAAAGGTCTCAGATTTTATCCAACTCATAATGTAACAAGTTAGCCTGCTAGTTTCCTAGATGCTGGCAGAAGACCAAGGTTCCCGTTCAGAAGCTCACAGCACCCTGAACGGCATGAACATTATGTTCAGTTTTGTGCCACGTGCCCCCAAGTCTCACGAGGGTGACATGGAAGGGCCTCAATAAAAAATGCTCACACTGTGGGTTTGAATCACAGCTAAAGAACCTTGGGCTCAGGAATCGAAATCATTTGTATTATGCAGTTAGCAAACCTGCCTAACCTTTGCTATGGAGGGAGACAGGATCTTTGTTCCACTGGACAGGATGCAAACCTGACTTCTGCTCTAAGAGAGACAACAGTCTCTATATTCCAAGGCTGTTCACTATAAACTGAAAAGATTGTCCAGGAAAAAGGCCATCAGCATCTCTGCTTGCAAGATCTATGGAGAAGCATCTTCCGCAGGTGGTATTTCATCATTTTTCAAATTAAGAAATGATGGTTCAGGATGTTAAATAACTTACCCAGTCCCACATAGCTGATGAGTGAGAGGCTTAAGATTTGAATGCAACTTGATCAGGTTACAGAGTTCATGCTTTTTCCACTTGACCACGATACATCATGCACAAGTCAGACAGGAACTAAAATGTCTCTCTATCCCAACCCAGAAAACCCTCCATAAATCCTCTCTGTTCAGCAAGACTGTGGTTTACTGAAGGCCGCGGTGTAGCTATAAAATATGCAGCCTCCCCATTCCTGAGCACCGAGCAGTGTGCAGGGTAAGTTTTCAACTCTTAAAACCTTTCACATAAGAGTTTCTCAACCAGTGTTTGTTGAATCAATCCCCTGGGCCACAAAGTCAAACTCTCAAGTCCTCTTGATGCCCTCACCGTATCTTTTCATTATCTGTCATATTTGTCTATCCTTTTTAACTTCCATTGCTATGACAGTGATTTAGGCTTCTGTCACTATCCGCTCAGACCACTGCAATCTGAGCTAAATGTTACCACCTCGCTTCACTCTTTAAACACAACCCAATCTACACAACACTCAAATTAATATTTTGAACACAGTACTTTCATCCTGTCAAAACTCAGTTCAAAAAATATTCAATGGATGGAATTCCTTCCAGCCTAAATTTGAAAATTCCTATGCGAGCATCCAAAACCACCCACGGCTGGCTGCAAGTAATGATTCCAACTCTCCGGGCTCGGATTTTCCCACTAAGGCCTTGAATCCAGCCAGGCTGTCATATGCGGTGCCCCTCAGTTAGGCTCTGCTCAGTCCTACATTCCTTCACCCTCAAAAGCCTCTCGCCCCTTCCTCCTCAGTTCCCCTTGGAAGAATCCAAACAAGTTGCAACAACACTGAACAAATAATATGTTGTGTGCCTTAAATTGATCTAAAATGTACACTACTACACATACGTCATTACTAAGTATTTTATAAAGATAAGCTAAAACTTGCATTATAAATGGCATTAAGACACATAATACTATATATTGCCATAATTACAGTTAAACAAGAAACAGAATTTCTTCTGTGAAGAAAATCCTTCAGACACTGTCCTGTAAACATTTATTGTCCTTCTTAAAATATGAAGAACATGAGTCACCACTATTAATAGCATTGTTTTCTAAAGCTTTAATTTCATTAACAATGCAGCTAAAAAAAGAAGTCATATTTGTAATGCTCAGCCTGAAAGTGTACTAATATAAAGAATGATTTTATGCATTTTACTAAGCATTTTATCTGAAGATGCTTCTGAGGTTGTAATAGCTTAAATTTTAATACTCCATCTTTCCACTTTTTAAAATATGCTACTTAGTTATTAATCCACATAATTAAACATTGATTAAAATGGACTCTAATCACGAAAGAAAAAATTGTGACTGAACAAGACCTAACTTTGGCTAAAGATGGAAGTGCCATTACAGATAGAGATCAGCAAATACATGGCAACATTCCTCCCATTTCTCACTCATCCATATGTACAAGGTGAAGGCTGACAGCAAGAGGAAATACACCACTGATATAAAAATTTCAGGTTCATTGTGTATTGATGACATCACCAAAATTCAATAGAACACTAAAGATGGCAGAAAGTGTAAGTACTGCATGGCCCTGAAGAGCAGACTATCTTCAAGAAACTCAAACCACTTAGGAATGCACATAAACCTAAATTATTGGCTCAGGTCTGACAAGTACACCTACTTATATCAGAGAGTCTGAACTGGCCACATTTACCCAAGACTTTCCAGGTCTCATGCCCTATGCATGCCTTTCGAGAGCTCCTGAAGGCATTGAGAACTGTAGGAATTTGGGGCAATGGATAGGATCTGCTTGTCCTGTGGTGTGGGTGGCACACCCAGGGCCCTGGGAGTGGCTTGCTTCATGGCATCATTTTACTAGGCTAATACAGAAAATGCCATTGCATTAAGCTACACAGCTTCAATTACTATGTAAGGTCAGCTAGCCATTCATTTGGGAGATGTCATATTCTAAGCTGTCATCTGGGGTTTGTTAGGTCCAGAAATTTTATTTCACCAGTTCACAATGTGGTGATCAGCCTCTTGGATGAGTTTCTACTAACAAATCTCCTAGGACATTGATTTGCCCAAGTAGACCAAATGTCTTATGGCACATTTGGTGCTCTTTGCTTCCTCAGAACAAAATCTACTTGTGAAACCTAATGAACAGCAGAAGATTATTTGGTAAGCATTAGGAAGAATAAAGAGAGTTAGATGACTTCAAGATATTGCAGTATTTATGCTATATTTTAATTGCATGATTCATGGTCTTTCTCCATCTCTAGATTATGAGGTACCTTATGCACTGTTAATACTAGATGCTCAATAAATATTTGTGGAATAATTTAACTAGCTATCACGACTTTACAATGTACTATTCTAATGTCTACAAATTAAATTTGATATTCAGCCGAGTATCTCTTTTTTGTAGTGTTGAAGATAAAATGACCAAGACTTACAACCAATGCAATGGCCATTGACAGGAATAGCAAATAACATGTGACAGAGAAGTAACATCACACACATCCAATGTACAGGCACTATCATTCCACTGTGTTACTGCACCTGGTTCCTTCAAGGCTACATTAAACCAAAGGCTGGCCTTCATTTTATCAACGTTCTGCCTGAGTTTATACCTTTATATTCCCAAATAAAACAAACTCTAAGGCCTTAGAAATCTACTCTAAGTCTACTTTGTAAAAGCTATGTAAGTTAAGTGAAAGAGATACAGATGAATTAGAATCCTCAATATATGATGGGTGATGCCAGAATGTTGTTTGCATTTGGTAATAGACACTTATAGCAGGATCTTATGCAACATCCTGACAAGTTGAAAACTGATATATACCTGGGACTATCTGTTGTAGAAAGGTATCTCTTCATGTCACCAGCACATAGTTGTGTCATACTTTCCAGTCACCATGCTCACTTATGTTGTTTACAATATATCAGTAAAAGAAACCTTTAGTTAACTGAGAATACTGTAGAAAATTTTTCAAAAATTGTTCTATAAATAGGTCAAGAAAACAAGTATATAAGATGTCAGGTTTTCTGAAATGAAAGCCAGAAATAAAGAAGCATAAACTCCTTACAGATGTGTCCCTCCAGGGGCTACTTCTGAACTTCAGTCCAAGCGGAGCCACCGTGAGGCACAAAGAGGAAGCCACTCAGACCTGAGCTTTTATTCCTCACGTGAGGTCACATGGCCTTATCCCCACCAATGGCTTCTGCTGGCTATGAGCATTTTGGTGACCACACTCCAAACTATGGAGAAAAACACTAAGCCACTTTTCAGTTAAAAGCTGTAAAATATGTATCACGAATCTCAGCTTCTCCAGACACCTACATTTCAAGTATAAGATAAAGGCATTTGGGACAATTTTCCCATTTCAAACCTTTATTTGCTACTCTTGAAAAAGGCACAGTTTGACACTCACAAAATAAATGCACACTGAATAAATCTGGCACTCCGACCAAAACAACCCAAAAATAAAGTCACAGCAACCACAAATTTGTGAATAAAAAACTAAACAAATAGTCATGAAAAAATAAAACATGGCTAATGTTTCTGATGGAAAGACTCAAGGAACTTCCTTCTTTGAATAAACTCCTCCATTGCATGAGGAAAAATAATACTACAGCAGGAATGTGTACAGAAAAACCAAAAATTGGTAGACCATCTTGACCCTTAAATTACCCTTTTCTCTGTATCCCCACCTCTTTTCATCCCCTGCGAACCCATTTACACATATTCAAATTTACACCTCAGGGAACCTGGAAAAGAGAAGCCAAGCTGGACAGAAGATAAACATACAGATTTAATGCCTAACCTTAGACTTTTGCCTTGAGCAAGGGAGACAATCTCATTTATATTATAAAAAAAACGCCAGGGTAATAAATTATTCTGAATTCAAACTCATTAACAAAAAGTAACCCTCATGTTAAAAAAAAAAACAGGAAGAAATCTCTTCTCCTTTCTTCCCTCCTCCCTCTGTGTTTTTACACCATTAGAAATAGAACTCCTTTACTTGGTGAGTTGTCCTGAGATACTTAAGATACAGTCAGGGCTCTGGGACCAGTTTTTCATCTCTTCGAACTCCTGAAGGAGTGGGACAGACAGACAAAGCTGTACATGCAGTCCGCTTTGCTGGAGAGACTAGTCCCATCTTCAATCATTCTATGAATGCCTGTTGGCCTTTGGAAAGTGCAGAGTCACCTTTTAGGATGAAGTCAGGAAAAATAGTAAAACCATTATTTTGTAATGGAAGGAAGACATCCACCATGAACATGAAGCAGAACAAAATATAACTTTTCTCCCCAAGGCATATTTAAAGAAAGCAGTAGATAGTAAGAAAGTCTTCCTCAGACAGGCGTTGGCTTTTTAAAGTTCTCTAGTCTGGCACAACATCAAGGTCATGGTGAGGGTTAAGAGAGTGAGGCCAGGGTGTAGCTTAGACCCCTGCCTGGTGGTACCTTAGCCATTCTTGGAGGCCTAGTCATTTATTTTTTACTGATCTATTTTTAATTTATTATTTTTAATTGAAGTACAGTTGACATACAATGTTATATTAGTTTCAGGTGTACAAACAAGGGATTTAACAATTATATACGTTAAATTATGCTCACTACTCTAAGTGTAGTTACCATCTGTCACCATACAACATTAGTACAGTATTACTGACTATATTCCCTGTGCTGTACTTTTCATCCCCATGATTTATTTACTTTGTTACTGGAAGTCTGTCCCTCTTAATCTCTTAATCTGTATCTCTTAATCACCTTCACCAATTTCACCCATCTCCATCTTCTCTGGCAACCAAGAGTTTCCTCTCTGTATTTGTGATTCTGTTCTATGTGTTCATTTGTTTTGTTTTCAGATTCCATGTAAGTAAAATCATATGATATTTGTCTTTCTCTGCCTGACTTATTTCACTGAGCATAATGATCTCTCCCTATTGTCACAAACAGCAAGATCTCATTCTTTTTTATGAATGAGTAATATTCCAGTGTGTGTGTATGTGTTTGTGTGTGTTCAAACCTACACACACACACACATACACACACACACACCACATCTTCTTTACCTATTGATCTATCAGTAGACACTTAGGATGCTTCCATATCTTGGCTATTATAAATAATATTGCAGTAAATATGGGCATGTACATACCTTTTCAAATTACTGTTTTCATTCCCTTTGGGTTAATACCCCATAGTGGAATTATTAGATCATATGGTACTTCTATTTTTAATTGTTTAAGGAAACTCTATACTGTTTTCCACAGTGGCTGTACCAATTTACATTCCCACCAACAGGGCACAAGAGCCCCCTTTCCTCCACATTCTTGCCAAACACTTGTTATTTTTTTAATATTAGCTATTCAGGCATCTGTAAGGTGGTATCTCAGTGTGGCTTTGATTTGCATCTCCCTGATGATTTAGTGATGTGTATTTTTTTATGTGTCTGTTTGTCATCTATATGTCTTCCTCAGAAAAATATCTGTTCAGGTCCCCTGATCACTTTCTAATCAGATTTTTGGAGGGTTCTTTTTGGCATTGAGTTTTGTAAGTTCTTCATGTATCTCGCATATTAACCCCTTGTCAAATATGTCATTTGCAAATATCTTCTTCCAATACATGAATTGACACTTCTCCAAAGAGGACATCCAGATGGCCAACAGACACATGAAACAATGCTTAGCATCACTCATCATCAGGGAAATACAAATCAAAACCACACTGAGATACCACCTCACGCTGGCCAGAGTGGCTCAAATGAACAAATCAGGAGACTATAGAGCTGGTGAGGATGTGGAGAAATGAGCACCCTCCTACACTGTTGGTGGGAATGTAAACTGGTACAGCCATTCTGGAAAACAGTGTGCAGGATCCTCAAAAAATTAACAATAGAACTCCCCTACAACCCAGCAATAGCACTGCTAGGAATTTACCCAAGGGATCTAGGAGTGCTGATGCTGGTACATAGGGGCACACGTACCCCAATGTTCATTGCAGCACTGTCAACAATAGTCAAATCATGGAAAGAGCCTAAATGTCCATCAACTGATGAATGAATCAAGAAGACGTGGTTTACCTATAAAATGGAATACTACATGTCAATGAGAAAGAATGAAATCTGGCCATTTGGAACTCGAGGGTGTTATGCTATGTGAAACAAGTCAGGCAGAGAAGGACAGATACCATATGCTTTCACTCATATGAGGAACAGGAGAAACTTAACAGAGGACCCTCGGGAAGGGGAAGGGGAAAATAATGAGAGGGAGGGAGGCAAACCATAAGAGATTCTTAAATACTGAGAACAAACAGGGTTGGTGGGGGTGGAGGAGAAGGGAAAAGGGGTGATGAGCATGGAGGAGGGCACTTGTTGGGATGAGCACTGGGTGTTATATAGAAACTAATTTGACAATAAACTATAAAAATAAATAAAAATAAAAATAATTAAAAATAATAAAAACCCACAAATATCTTCTTCCATTCAGTAGGTTGCCTTTTTGTTTTGTTGATAGTTTCCTTCATTGTGCAGAAGTTATTTTTTTTTTGTTTGTTTGTTTTTTGGTGTAATCCAAGCAGTTTATTTTTGCTATTGTTTCTCTTGCCTGAGGAGACATATCTAAAAAAATGTTGCTAAGGCCGATGTCCAAGAGTTTATTGCCTAGGTTTTCTTTAGGGAGATTTATGGTTTCAGGTGTCACATTTAGGTCTTTAACCCATTTTGAGCTTATTTTCTGTGTATTGCATATGGTAAGAAAGTGGTCTAATTTCATTCTTTTGCATGGAGCTGTCCAGCTTCCCCAGTATTTATTGAAGAGACTGTAGTTTTCCATTGTACATTCTTTTTAAACAAACGTTTATTTATTTTTGAGAGTGTATAAGCAAACAGGGGTGAAGCAGAGAGAGAGAGAGACAAAGGATCTGAGGCAGGCTCTGCACTGACAGCAGAGAGTCAGATATGAGGCTTGAACTTGGGAACTGCAAGATCATGACCTGAGACAAAGATGGACACCCCATGGACTGGGCCACCAGGTGTCCCCGTCCCCCTACTCCCCCTGCCTCCGTTCATTCTTGTCAGAAGTCTGGTCATTTAAAATGCACTGGTCAGAGGTATGGGCAGTCTCCTCTTTACTGTAAGCAATCAGTTCAGGACCATCTACATTTCTCCAATTTTGCTTCTCATATGTTTAACATTTCAAATGGATGCTACTGACAATGACCACAAGAAAATCTCTTTTCTCTTGAAATCTGGGTAGAAAAATAAATGGTAAAGTAGACAGAAATATGTGTTTCTGAATCATGAAATGTTCAGCAAAAATAAAATATGCAAGAACTAGAAAAGAATTAAGGCAAATAAAATACAAAATGACAACCTACTGGTAACAAGGAGAATAAGAAAAATGCAAGTTAAAATTGCAAATATGCCATTTTTCATCTAAGAAACTGGCAAAAATGCAAAAGTTGCAGAACAGCCTGGGTTGGTAAGGTTGTGAAGAAATATGTCCTCTAAAACAACGCTGACTTCTGGAATGTGCAGTGGATTGGGAAGGCCTTTGACTCTACCATCCGTCTCTTGAGAACCGATTTCACAGGGGAAAAGAGCAGACCTAATTAGATTGGTTTAAAAAACCTACTGCAGCTTTGTTGGTAGTGGAAGAAAACTACAAAAATGTGGGAACCCATCAGAAGAGGAACAGTTGAAACAAGACCCACACTGCATACTATTTTTCAGGCCTTAAAAGTAATAAACCAGATGACATGCATTGACCAGGAGGAATGCTCACTGTGCATTGTTAAATGAGTGTGGCAAGTTGCTAAGTCATGTTTCCACATGCTACACTTGGGGAGAGCAATAAAAATTACTGGAAAAGGAGGTCTCAAGCAAGCAAACTTGGGACCCCCACTTGGCCACCTAAGAATGGGCTCTGGGCCTGGGACACCTACCGAAAGACAAAGAGCCCACAAAGCCTGTGCAGGGCTTATCACCTTGTGGGGGATTACCTTTCCCTGTCTTAAACTCCCTGAGTGCCCCTTTGTTCTGCCCACGCTTGTAGGTCCATGGCCCTCAGGCACACCCTAGCTTTCAGTATAGACTCCACAGGGAGAGGTTGGAGTTTTTCATGTAATTGTTGGAAGGTGTAAAAACCAACCAGAGGGTTGCACAGAAGTCGAACACCCTGAGTCAGCCGCAGTGGGCGGTGTGGGGGCCTGCTAGCCCTGAGGGAGCCATATTATTGAAACTCATCCTGCTCTGTCTCTTCTCTATGTAAGTAAAGTGTTCCACTCAGTGCTTGACTGTGTTGTTTTCCTTGCAACTCCAATACCACGGCGCAAAGAACAGAAGTGTTTGGAATGTTCCCCTGACACTAGTATACAGCACTCTGCTCCTTTGGGATTAATAACCAGTATACAGTACTGTGCTCAATATAAACAGGAATGTGCATGTGTTTGTGTGAGCACTGAGAAAGGTGGGAAAAGATATTTACTGAAGTGTTAATGCTGCAAAAGAGTGATACTGGATAGGGAAAAGGAAATTAAATCTGTTTTATATACCTTGATAGTGCTTAATTGGTTACAATGTGCATGTGCAATGGGCCAAATGTTTGTGTTTCCTCAAAATTCATGTGTTGAAATCATAATCGCCAACCTGATGGTATTGGGAGGTGGGGCTTTTGGGGGTAATTAAGTCAAGAGGGTGGAGCCCTCGTGAACTGAACGAGATTAATGCCCTTATATAAGAAACCCCAGAGTCCCTTAGCCCCTTCTGCCAGGTGGGGACCCAGAGAAAAGACCCTCTGAGAACAAGAACTGAGTTCCCACTAGACATGCAATCTGCTGGTACCTTGATCTTAGATTTCCCAGCCCCTAGAACTGTGAGAAATAAATATCTGTTGTTTAAGCCACCCAGTCTATGGTATTTTTGTTATAGCAGCCTGGAAGAACTAAGATAGCATGAGCCAGGCTCCGTAGCTCAGGGGTTAGAGCACTGGTCTCATAAGACAGCATGTAACTGTTAAACATTTTCAAAATCTCTATTTTAATTTTTAAATATAAATAAAAATGTAAAGGATTATAAACTTAAGGACAGCCACAATATATTGTCTATCATAGTCAATTACAGTAAGGAACATAGTACTTAAATTCTGTTTATTTAAAACATATCTGGAAAATGAGACAATAGATTCAAGAATCCCATGGTCACAAACACTGTCTCACAATTGTTCTAGTAAAGGAGTCTTTCCTAACATCTAACTCAAATTACTCTCACTACTATCAAAGCAAATGTCTCTTTTCAATTCAGGTCAACAGCATTTACTCATTACTATCTTTTTTCAACTTAATTAGTAAGCAAATACACTATATCACTAATATAATATTATTATGCTTTAATGGTATTAACTGGGATAGTTAGCAAACTACACTGAAGATAAATACTGAAGACAAACAATGACAAAAAAGATATAATATGTTGTATTTCCCAAAAAGGAGGATTATTTATACACTTTCTAAGTCCATACAAGGGAGCATTATGCATCACAAAAAAAATCATTTTCCAGCAAACATTAAGAGCTTAAAATGTTAATTTAAAAATATACAAATATGTAGTTTAAAATTTTGTATCAAATATTCTATAAAATGAAAATGTTTTCTTTTTCTTAAAGGTGTTTATTCATTTATTTTGAGAGGCTTGAGACAGAACACGAGGGGGTGGGAGTAGAGAAAGGGAGAGAGAATCCCAAGCAAGCTCCGTGCTGTCAGCGTAGGGCTTGAACTCAGGAACTGTGAGATCATGACCTGAGCTGAAAACAGGAATAGAAATCTTAACTAACTGAGCCACCCAGGCACCCATAAAATGCATATTTTTCTATGCATAGAAAAAGACTACGAGGAGAAAATCCACAAAATTCTTTAAAATGAACATAACCGGCAGATTAATTTATAGGTAATTTTTTTTCATTGACTTCTAACTACTGTCCTATATTCTTCAAATTTTCTAAAGAAAACGTATGTTTAGGGAAAAAATGTAGATCCTTCAGGATTGGGTTCATTGGGGCCGCTATATCACACCTATCCCACTAAACCTCAAGCTAGTCTATAACATCAGTAAAGCCTTGGATGGTTTTTCACTTGGCACAGGCTGCAACAGCCCCTCAGCAGGGCATCGATTATCAGGTAAAGCCCCTCTGAACAGGACCCTTCAGCTTCCATCAAGCAGCCTTGTCACCAGCCACCCCAGTTCACCATACTCAAAGCACTGGGGGTTCTCTGCTCCCATTCTTCTACTCATGCTACTGTTTGTCAAGTCATGGTGTTTCCTACTATCTTCATGTATCCAACATGGCTTCATCCTCAAAGCCCAGATCAAATAGTGCCTACACTGTGAAGCTCTTCTCTCAATTAACCACTTCCTCGTGTGTCTTATCTATTCTCACTGGTTCTGGAACACACCATACTGAGTTCAGTGCTGATTAGTCCTCACGTATGAATGAACTCTTCAAAAGCAGAGACCCCATCTAAACTGTGTTGAAATCTCTAGCACTTAACACAGTTGTGGCATATAATAGGTGCTCAAACCTATCTGATAAATAAGGGAATATACAGTTAAATAAAAATGAAGTACAATTTTATGTCCTATAAATCATGGAGAATTATTGGACCTCCCAAGCCAAGTACAGAAACAAGCAAACAAACAAAACCAAGAAGGATTGTTGGATCTGTGAATTCTTTCTGAGCAAGAGTATCACAGTTTTGGAAGAGAAACTGTAGTATAAATGGCAACTAAAAATTGAAATCAAAATCTATTTTAAAAATTCACACTCAGAAAAGATAGATTTATATATAAACAAGAGTAGAAAGAATAGAGAAGTCTTTTTAACAATGTTATCACCAAAGGACAACGTGTGTACAATATATGTATAAACCATTCATTCATTTCACTTTAAAGAGTTTTGGCATGAATGGAAGGCAAAGGTACACTCTTCTAAATCACAAATGGCCATTTTGTTTCAGATACAGAGTGGGTGAAGGAATCTGAATGACTACATCTTAACATGCAAACCAAGCAAAGCAGACCCAGGCAAAGTGGGTCCAGATTTTAGAAGGTGGCTCAGGGGACAGGGTATTTGGACACCAGCTGGGCAGGGACACACAGTCCTAAAGTTCCCGGCCTCCATGTCTTTCAGATGGTGCTCACATCCCCACTGCAATCGGAGTTCACCTGAAGCTTGACTGCCATACCCTCACAGCACAGAGCCTTCATTCACTCTGGAGATAAAAGGATTACTGAGGAACATTTAAAAATGAGGTCATGTTGAATTACTCATGTTGAGAAACTGTGTACCTTTTGTCTCTATTTTCTGAAAATATTTCTGATATTTTGAATGGAAAATTTTTCAAAGAAAACATGTATTTAAATCTGTGGCTAGTACAATTTTGTAGATATGCAGTCCATTTTCAACATATTTATAACAGATGACTAAATCTAGGGCTATTTTGTAAAAAACAAAAGCTCAAACTCTCTTAAGACTCTATTAATGGGATTTATAGCATACTAAACATAGAAGCAGGAAGGAGCCTGAGTCTTCTTTTAAAATCCATCCCAGTTGGGAAGCAAAACTAAAAAACCAAAGTCTGAAAGTAAGAAGAGTTTTACTAATAATCAGTGGCTTTGAAATATATGTTCCTTTAGAAAGATGTGACCTCTACTGGGAGGGTACAGGAGTGCTGACGCATAGGAGCACACGTACCCCAATGTTCATAGCAGCACTTTCTACAATAGCCAATTTATAGAAAGAGCCTATATGTCCATCAACTGATGGATGGATAAAGAAGATGTGGTTTATATATACAATGAAATACTACTTGGCAATAGAAAAGAATGAAATCATGCCATTTGCAGCAACGTGTATGGAACTGGAAGTTATTACGCTCAGTGAAATAAGTCAGAGAAAGACAGATATCATATGTCTTCACTCATATATGGATCTTGAGAAACTTAACAGAAGACCATGGGGGAAGGGAAAGAGGAAAAAAAATAGTTACAGAGAGAGAGAGGGAGGTAAACCAGAAGAGACTCTTAAATACAGACAACAAACTGAGGGTGGATGGGAGGGGTGGAGAGGGGAAACTGGGTGATGGGCGTGGAGGAGGGTATTTGTTAGGATGTGCACTGGGTATTGTATGTAAGTGATGAACCACGGGAATCTACACCAAAACCAAAAGCACACTGTATACACTGCATGTTAGCCAGTTTGACAATAACTTATATTTACAAAAACCGAAAAGGTGTGACCTCAGAAGTTAACACAGACTAGCAGCTGTTACACATAGCAATGACTGTAGACTGTCCTGTGTCCCTGGCAGCCCATCCAGGCAGTTAGGTGGTAATCACCAACCCCCCCCCCCCGCCCCCGGGGGGCCTTCACCTAACACCAGAGCAACATAAAAACACAATGAAGGTCGAGCTTTAAAATTACCCTATGACTCCAAAGCATTTTAATGCATTAAACCATTTAAAAATTTTCACCAATATCTGATTTCCAATATTTTGTGATATAAATGCTCAATTTCAGCACATTTTATTATATACTTAAGGCAATATACACCTAATATCTTTTCCCTTTAAAGCTAAAATAAGTCTCTAGAACACAGAAGTTAACACTTGACTTTGGTCTTAGGTGTCATGCAGACATCAGTAATTATTTAGTAAATCATGCAAATCTAGCAAAACATTTAAGGCTGTATTATTGGTAAAAATTAAAATCAACAATTAGATCTTTCAATCCATCATTCAATAAACCAGTTGCTTATTGATATAGAATCGCTTGTTTAAATAAGAAAAACACAAAAAACTGTAAACAAACACTTTAGTTTTTATTTAGAATTAAGAAGTCTCCCTTGAGAATCAGATTTAGTTTCACAGGAGTGTCTAGATTTTACAGGCTCTTTGTCTCTAGATGCCAGAAAAGGTCAGTAATGTTAGTAGGTCAACCTGTTCTTTTTCCTAAGGATAAAGCCAGCCCCGTCCCTTTTTGCTAGTACTTGCAGCTAGACGGGTTTCTCAACCCTGACGCTGTTTTTTTTAAATGTTTATTTATTTTTGAGAGAGAGAGAGAAAGAGCACAAGAGGGGCAGAGAGAGAAAGAGACACAGAATCCGAAGCAGGTTCCTGGCTCCGAGCTGTCAGCACATGAGCCCAACACGGGGCTTAAACCCACAAACCGTGAGATCATGACCTGAGCCAAAGTCAGAGGCTTAACTGACTGAGCCACCCAGGTGCCCCATTCCTGACACTATTTGACATTTTGGTCCAGAGGATTGTCTGCTGTGGAGGAGTGTCCTGTGCATCGTATGATGTTTAGTAGTAGATATGGCCTCTGTCAGCTGGATACCAAAAAGGACCCTTCTCTCCAAGTGTGATTATCAAAACTGTCTCCAGACATTGTCCAAAGTCCCCTGCAGGGCAAAGCCACATCCAGTTGAGAATCGCCAAGGAAGATCTGTTTGGGCACAGAGACAACGTCCACAACTACAGCCGCTGGAGGGAGTTGAATCTTGTGTTCACAATGTGTCAGGCAACAGGCCAGGGGGTTGATGTACACTGATGCCTATGGTTAGGTGTCACTATTCCTCATTTACAGGTAAGAGAACTGATGTTCACAGAAAGTTGTGAGCTGAGTTCCCCCAGCTTTTTCTATGTTCAGACAACCTGTCATCTTACTGTGTCTCTGGACCTCCCAAGTTTGGAAGCCGGTCTGTGTTTGTAAATAGATTTCCCTTCTCCCATGCATCCGAGCACGTGGGAGCAGGGAGAGAACTGGGGCAGCCACCGCAAGTGAGTAGAGATGGATAATCATAAAGGAGGGGAACCTTGTAATGTTCCCAGCACTAGTGAAAAATCACTTACCAATCCACCACCACAGGTTTCAAATGCTCTACAACATGCCTGTGAAGACAGTAGACACAGAAGCCCCAAATCGCCTTAAAGATTAAAAGCACTGAAAGAGCCTCCCAAAGACTGAGAGCCCTTCCCCCGCTGTAATCCGTATCCACGGGCAACTAACTGCGGATCGGCAGTCCCTGAAGCCAGACAGACCTTGGGCTCCTTCCTTCAGGAAGCAAAGCAGAATTCAAGATCATACTCAGAGCAGGCAGAGCGCTGGCATCTGGGCTTGAAGCCCTGGGTGTAATCCTAGTTCCTGGTAGGGCTTTGACAGGGTTGACCTTCCCAGATCCTTGCCCTTAGTTCTGTAACTGGAGCCATGAGCTCACCCGGAGGTCCCAGGGCTAACCGGCCGGTCCCCTGGCTCACTGCACAGTGACCCAGAGCAGCACAGGCGCTTGCTGGCCTCAGCAGTGTGGGCACCAGCAGTGAGCCCGTTAACAGATCCTGCTGTGATGCTCCTTACCTTTCCCTTTTGTTACCTTTTTTCTGGAGACACTAACAACTCTACTGTTTCAAGCAATGGACACCGAAATGTGTTTTTTAGACTCTGTGGTAATTGGATGACACAAATTGTGGCTGTGACGTTTAGAGGGCTTCACTCCCCTTTGGACTCTTCCACTTCACCAATCATACCCACTTTCACTTACATAGTCCCCGCCACGCATAAGAATCCTTAGCACTAAAATGAAAGGAAAAGCAATGTGGTAAGTGGTTATAATCTTTTGGGGGTACTGCTCAGTTCGGAGTAATCATCAAAAGGCACTCTTGCTTTTGAAGTGTGGGCTAACTTTAACAAAATATTAAATTACATGTTATTTTAGAAATACCAAGTATGCATTCCTGATTAGAACTTTATATGATTTTCTACTGTGAGTAGAAAATAGACGTTGCTTAGAAAAAATCCTTCCCACTGTTCTGCCTCTTTGAGCTTTAACTTACACTCAAAACACCCTTTACTTTTGGGTCAGGCAGAGAGAGGGGGGGGGAGTATCTCCCAATTTGGGGGACAAAGGTTTCTCCAAAATTCTCCCTAGTAGGAAAAGAAATCAAAAGAGACAGGAAAATGAGATGCAGAAAAATAAGGAACATTCCATTTCTTGCATTTCTGAACTTCTGAACTTGATTCATACTGTTCTACATTGAAATGAACCCAGTGGCAAATACATGAGCTGTTTAGAACTATGTAATTAGAGCTTATTAAGAGAACAGACTTGCCAAGATGGAAAAGTAGAATGATTCAAGGGTTTGGAAGGCCAACTTGACAACACATAAAAACAGATTTTAGTCTGGAAAAGGGACACTTCTAGGGATGGTTCACTTCTAGAGCAGGCATGTTGAAAGGAAAAGCGAAACAGCTCTTTTCTCAGAAAGCAATAAGAGAGAGGAATTAAAATTTCAGCAAGCAGGTGGGGCACCGGGGTGGCGCAGTCGGTTGAGTGTCCGACTTTGGCTCAGGTCATGATCTCATGGCTTGTGAGTTCAAGCCCTGCCTTGGGCTCTGTGCTGACAGCTCGGAGCCTGGAGCCTGCTTTGGATTCTGTGTCTCCCTCTCTCTCTGCCCCTGTCCTGCTCATGCTCTGTCTCTTTCTCTCTCTCTCTCTCCCAAAAATAAACATTTAAAAAAATTTCAGCAAGCAGGATTGCGAATTTGTTTTTAGGAAATTATCTTAAAGTTATAAATCAAATGTATTGTCTCCTCATGGTCTAGGAAACAATCTTTTTGGGAGCTCCTCAGTGGGAGAGCCACCATATGACTATGCTGACTAAAAGCACAGAACTGACAAGAACTCTCTGAGAAAGAGTTTTAAGGCTGTTAGTTTTTATATTCCTGCCTCAATACTAAGGGGGAGGAATTCCGATGCCGGAATCTGCCACCAATTTGAGGCTGTGGCTCTGAGTTCGAGTCTTATTCGTGTTCACCTCCATGTCTTGTGCGTAAAATCAGACGGGCAGCAGGTCCTAAATCTGCTTAGACACTCTGGTGATGAGGGAGGTGGAGAGTGTAAGGATAAAATCTCTTATCAAAAACAAATATGAGGAAAAACAGACAAACTCTATTTTCAGAGAAATCTGTGGTACCGATTTAATGGATCCTGATGAACACCTAAGTACATATTACAGGTAAAATAAGCATTATTTCAAGTTATTCAATGTACTTCATATAGGCTAACAGAAAACTAACCATTTAACATGCATTTCTTTAAAATAATCTGGCAATTATTAGTACTGGCAATGAGACCGAAGCCCAGGTGATAATTATTTACATTTCCTTTATTTCTAGGGCAACATACCCAAACTTGTTTCAACACTGAAACTATAATTAAGCTCTTCCATTACTGAACCCTTAATTAAAACTTTGGAACTGCCCCCAGATGTTTCTGTGGCTAATGGAAGTTCATGTTTGATCTTCTAATTATCTCTCCATGACAGTCACGAGGATTAAGGATAGGAGACGAGGATTTAAAATAAAATGCAGAAAGTTGTAAAAACAACTACAGCTTTGGAAGCTATGGAGAGCTTATCTTTCCTTGTTTTCCTGGGCCTTTGATACATTTAGAACCACATTTAAGGGCATCATTCCAGGCCAAATGAGTTGGAGTCTTTGAGGTCAACTGTGTTGCACATCTGTGTGTGTGTGTTTTTTAGGTCCCACAGGTGACAGTGATGGGCAGCCAATGTTGAAAAACACTTGCTTTAAATAATTTATTTATATATATTTAAATAATATATGACCTGAGTGGCACTACTGGCACCATTCTAAGTCCTGGAAATCCAATGATTCTCAGAGGAGACACATCCTGTGCTCTCATGAAGCTTAAGAGACACATGATGGCAGCAGATAGGCAGCCTGCCTAGTTATGGTAGTGCCTAGGGTTCAACAAGGGTGTGGTGACCGGAAACAAAGTTTCTGTCTCAACTCATGAGCATCAAAGGTTTGGGAAGTGAGAGAGAGCCTAAGATGGGTCAGTTGTGGGGCGCCTGGGTGGCTCAGTCGGTTAAGCGTCCGGCTTCGGCTCAGGTCATGATCTCATGGTTCATGGGTTCGAGCCCCGCGTCGGGCTCTGTGCTGACAGCTCAGAGCCAAGAGCCTGCTTCAGATTCTGTGTCTCCCTTTCTCTCTGACCCTTTCCTGCTTGTACTGTCTCTCTCTGTGTCTCAAAAATAAATAAAAGACATAAAAAAAATTTTAAGATGGGTCAGTTGGGCTGGCTCCAAGAAGAAAGTGCTGCCATGTAAAACTTCAAAAGAAAAAAGCTTCTAGAGAGAGGTAGTGGCCAATTCAAAAGCTCTAAGGTTAAGACACGCTTGTTGCAAAGGATCAAAAAAACGTAGGTGTTGATTAGAAGAAATTCAAGGCGACAAAGCTGATTAATCTAGTATTATCGGGGAATATCACCATAAGTGCCTTTTCAATAGATCTAAAGTTCA
The DNA here is from genome assembly GCF_006229205.1 of Suricata suricatta. Classification (NCBI taxonomy): domain Eukaryota; kingdom Metazoa; phylum Chordata; class Mammalia; order Carnivora; family Herpestidae; genus Suricata; species Suricata suricatta. Next base: position 107,905,703 of record NC_043706.1, on the reverse strand, counting down.
CTTAATGTTAAGCTATTTAAAAATGACTCCTTTAATACACAACCTTTCTCTCACTGAAGGATGAGGCAAAAAAAATGCATGAGATACTTCTTACCCTCAAAGAACAGAGTAGATCTTCAATGTACCCAGCTAACCATAAATCCAAAAAGAATGTATTAAACGCTTTAGCCAAGGTCTAAACAATGTACCATTGGCACAAATAAGAAGTGTTTAATTCCAATAGCTAATCCTGAAAGTCTTCGCAGAGATAATGTTATTTGAATTGAGTTTTACCCAACGAGAGGATTTTGATAAGCAGAGATGAGAAGGGAGATCCTGTAGTGAAGGACATGGGCAAAGTGTCAGTTTTGGAACCAAGAAAGCCCAAGTATGGTAAAAGAATGAAGATTTGCTTAACCAGCTGGGGCTAAGGCTCTAGGGAAAAGTGGTAGAAAACGCATCAAAAAGGATGTTTGGTCCAGATACAAGAGAACCTTGAAGTCTGTGTAAAGTTGAGTGAAAGCAATAGAGTAGCAATGAAGGTTTCTGAGCAGGGGAATGACAGGATAAGAATTGTGCTTATAGAAAAAAATACTACTTTCCTGTTTCCTGGTACAGCCATGTACTTACAGATGACCTCAGAGATTGAGTTATAAGGCTTTAAACTCTTAAACAAAAAAAGCCCCCAAATACTAAGAATGTAAAGTTAGTATTTCTTCCAAATCTCTCCCTGCTATCAACTGTCACTTCTAATTGATTGGAAACTAGAAATTGCCAAGGTAAATGAAATAGTCACACTTAATATTAATCCCGTAATTGAGTAAATAACCTTGAACTCCAAAAGTGGTTCCAGTCGGTTCTTAAGGACTAAAAAGCATGAAGTCTCAGGTTAGCTTTTTGTCCCACAGAACTCTGTCTGTCTGAATCATGATGATCTAAGACATCTGATCTACTAATGGAATTGTCGTATTATCCTCAAGAAACCAAAGCCCTTTGAGCTATGTGCTCCTTGGAGGCCGGGGCGGAGCTTTCATCCTGCTGTAAGGCTCAAGGGAGAGTTGCAGTATAATGAATGTAAAATAGCCTTGCCCCACCCCCCACACTGATGCTGGAGCAAGGGGAGGAGGAAATACATCCCTAGAGTCTAATATAAATATATTTTTAATACGCATTTTCTCATATATGTATTTTTCATGTATGTGTTTTGTATATGTATATTTCCATATATACGCATTTTAGTTTTTTTAATGTTTATTTTTGGGAGAGGGAGAGCATGTGCAAGGGGAGGGAGGGGCAGCGAGAGAGGGGGACAGGGGATCCGAAGCGGATCCTCTGCACTGAAAGCAGAGAGCTCCATGCAGGGCTTGAATTCATGAACCACAAGATCATGACCTGAGCTGAAGTCAGACCCTTAACTGACTGAGCCATCCAGCCACCCCTCATATATATGCATTTTATATACATGCTTCATATTTTTTATGAACATATGTCTTTCATATCCACGGGAGCTGTCTTCCATCCTTCTACATCGCTCGGGAGCCGCGTGTGCCTCCTGAAGCTATGGCATCACAGAGGGAACGCCTCATAGGAAGTCACAGAAAAACGGTCTGGAGATTTGTCAGCCATCCTCCAGCCCACTGGTTCTCAGCTACTTTTCCATCACAGTACGCCTGAGGGCTATGGCACCCCTCAGGAACGGTGACTCAGCGTGGCAGTGACCTTCAGTGGTGAGGAAAGACATTGCCCAGCAGCCTGCCTGCCCAGGCGTATCAGAGC
>NC_043706.1:107901624-107903848 GCF_006229205.1 Suricata suricatta | reverse complement strand
AGTTGTGGGGCGCCTGGGTGGCTCAGTCGATTAAGCGTCCGGCTTCGGCTCAGGTCATGATCTCATGGTTCATGGGTTCGAGCCCCGCGTCAGGCTCTGTGCTGACAGCTCAGAGCCAAGAGCCTGCTTCAGATTCTGTGTCTCCCTTTCTCTCTGACCCTCTCCTGCTTGTACTGTCTCTCTCTGTGTCTCAAAAATAAATAAAAGACATAAAAAAAATTTTAAGATGGGTCAGTTGGGCTGGCTCCAAGAAGAAAGTGCTGCCATGTAAAACTTCAAAAGAAAAAAGCTTCCAGAGAGAGGTAGTGGCCAGTTCAAAAGCTCTAAGGTTAAGACACGCTTGTTGCAAAGGATCAAAAAAACGTAGGTGTTGATTAGAAGAAATTCAAGGCGACAAAGCTGATTAATCTAGTATTATCGGGGAATATCACCATAAGTGCCTTTTCAATAGATCTAAAGTTCACTTAATGTTAAGCTATTTAAAAATGACTCCTTTAATACAAAACCTTTCTCTCACTGAAGGATGAGGCAAAAAAATGCATGAGATACTTTTTACCTTCAAAGAACAGAGTAAATCTTCAATGTACCCAGCTAACCATAAATCCAGAAAGAATGTATTAAATGCTTTAGCCAAGGTCTAAACAATGTACCATTGGCACAAATAAGAAGTGTTTAATTCCAATAGCTAATCCTGAAAGTCTTCGCAGAGATAATGTTATTTGAATTGGGTTTTACCCAACGAGAGGATTTTGATAAGCAGAGATGAGAAGGGAGATCTTGTAGGGAAGGACATGGGCAAAGTGTCAGTTTTGGAACCAAGAAAGCCCAAGTATGGTAAAAGAATGAAGATTTGCTTAACCAGCTGGGGCTAAGGCTCTAAGGAAAAGTGGTAGAAAACGCATCAAAAAGGATGTTTGGTCCAGATACAAGAGAACCTTGAAGTCTGTGTAAAGTTGAGTGAAAGCAATAGAGTAGCAATGAAGGTTTCTGAGCAGGGGAATGACAGGATAAGAATTGTGCTTATGGAAAAAAATACTACTTTCCTGTTTCCTGGTACAGCCATGTACTTACAAATGACCTCAGAGACTGAGTTATAAGGCTTTAAACTCTTAAACAAAAAAAAAGCCCCCAAATACTAAGAACGTAAAGTTAGTATTTCTTCCAAATCTCTCCCTGCTATCAACTGTCATTTCTAATTGATTGGAAACTAGAAATTGCCAAGGTAAATGAAATAGTCACACTTAATATTAATCCCATAATTGAGTAAATAACCTTGAACTCCAAAAGTGGTTCCAGTCGGTTCTTAAGGACTAAAAAGCATGAAGTCTCAGGTTAGCTTTTTGTCCCACAGAACTCTGTCTGTCTGAATCATGATGATCTAAGACATCTGATCTACTAATGGAATTGTCGTGTTATCCTCAAGAAACCAAAGCCCTTTGAGCTGTGTGCTCCTTGGAGGCTGGGGCGGGGCTTTCATCCTGCTGTAAGGCTCAAGGGAGAGTTGCTGTATAATGAATGTAAAATAGCCTTGCCTCCCCCCCACACCCCCACTGATGCTGGAGCTAGGGGAGGAGGAAATACATCCCTAGAGTCTAATATAAATATATTTTTAATACACATTTTCTCATATATGTATTTTTCATGTATGTGTTTTGTATATGTATATTTCCATATATACGCATTTTAGTTTTTTTAATGTTTATTTTTGGGAGAGGGAGAGCATGTGCAAGGGGAGGGAGGGGCAGTGAGAGAGGGGGACAGGGGATCCGAAGCGGGCTCTGCACTGAAAGCAGAGAGCTCCATGCAGGGCTTGAATTCATGAACCACAAGATCATGACCTGAGCTGAAGTCAGACCCTTAACCGACTGAGCCATCCAGCCACCCCTCATATATATATGCATTTTATATACATGCTTCATATTTTTTATGAACATATGTCTTTCATATCCACGGGAGCTGTCTTCCATCCTTCTACATCGCTCGGGAGCCGCGTGTGCCTCCTGAAGCTATGGCATCACAGAGGGAACGCCTCACAGGAAGTCACAGAAAAACGGTCTGGAGATTTGTCAGCCATCCTCCAGCCCACTGGTTCTCAGCTACTTTTCCATCACAGTATGCCTGAGGGCTATGGCACCCCTCAGGAACGGTGACTCAGCGTGGCAGTGACCTTCAGTGGTGAGGAAAGACATTGCCCAGCAGCCTGCCTGCCCAGGCGTATCAGAGC